>NC_134353.1:583319679-583619679 GCF_048569485.1 Anomaloglossus baeobatrachus | reverse complement strand
GTCGCGGCCCTGCAGGAGATTCCTCCCGACAGCCAGAGCGGGCGCAGCAAGCTACCGCCGCCCGCCCAGCTGCGGAGGGTCCCCACGGGAGTGGGGGCTCTCACGTTGTCCTCCTCACCCCCACCTTCCCCAAAAGACCCCGGCGAGTCCTGAAACTGCCAGCACTGCAGCAAAGAGGGGGGGGGGGAGGGGAAGGTGCCGAGGAGACACCCAGGCAGCCTGGGTGTGGGACTGCACTGCCTGGGCGCCCTGTACCGCCATGCTGACCAGATCCGAGGATTCCTCAGGACATCATGATGGAGGTTCCCCAGCCCGTCCAAGCTGCAGATCTGCGATGTTCGGATCCATCAGGCTGGATGTCATGATGGAGGTTCCCCAGCCCGTCCAAGCTGTCATCCAGGAAGTGCAAAAGGAGGTAATTGACTCCCACCTCCTATTATATACACCATAAAGCTCCATCCTTTCCTTCCACCACACTCCACCCCCTAACCAATCACCTTCTTTTCCTCATTCCTAAACGAACCAACACTGTTTAACCCCATCAACTCCCTACCCTCCGGGCTGTCATGTCGCCCCTACACCCTATGGGTTCCATGGCTTTCTGAGGCTGTGGCAGTGACTGCAGCCTCCGCCCCATGATAACGCTTCTTTCGAGTATCCCAGCATGCACCATGCTCTAGGATTCTCAAAAGAAGGGTCATCAAAAAGGTCCATTAATTCTTAGACTGGTGCAGTAATGTGTCCTGAGACCCCCATAGGTGTAGTGCATGGCTCAGGAGACAGAACTCTGACTTTCTACTGAAGACGCGCTGCTCTGTCTGCTCTCCTGCACTTTCCTAATAGGTCTTTGGAGCAATTGTGGGGGACTCGGGACCGGGTTCCCCTCAGATCTGTTCAAAATTAATTACCCTAAGGCTACTTTCACACATCAGGTTTTTTCCATCAGGCACAATCCGGAAAAAAATGGGTAAAACGGATCCGGTACAGCATCCGTTTTATCCCCATAGATTTGCATTGCTACCGGATTGTGCCTGATGGCTTTGCGTTGCATCCGCTTTTTTCCGGATACGGCAAAATTAATTAAAGCGGCGGCCGGAGGCAACGTATCTTGTAACGTTTTTTTGTCCGGCAAAAAAAAAACGCATCGCGCCGGATCCGGCGCGATACGGCGTGTTTTACAATAGAAGCCTATGGACGCCGGATCCGTTTTGTAAACTGAGCATGCTCCAATGTTTTGAAAAAACGGATCCAGCAAAAAAAACCGGACAAAACGGATGCAAAAACGGATGCAAAACGGATCCAACGGATCTGTTTTTTTACACATCCGGCATAACGGATCCGGTGGATACGGTTTTTACATTTTTTGCCGGATCCGTTGGATCAGGTAAAAAAAGGATTGTGCCTGAATGCAGAAAACTGATGTGTGAAAGTAGCCTAAAACATATAAAATAATTTCTGAAACATTAAGTCGCTCTTTAAGGTGTGTTTACACTGCTGCGGATTATCTGTCTACCTCAACAAACTGTCAATCACCTGATGCAGGAGCAAAATATCTGTCACCCACAAAATGCCGATCACCCGGCACAAATATTCATAATAGGGAACGTCGCCCATAGAAAAATCATACCAGATGTATACAGCCCATACAGAAATCACACCAGGTGTATAGAGCCCATACAGAAATCATACCAGGTGTATACAGCCCATACAGAAATCACACGAGGTGTATACAGAAATCATACCAGGTGTATACAGCCCATACAGAAATCACACCAGGTGTATACAGCTGAATACAGAAATCACACGAGGTGTATACAGAAATTATACCAGGTGTATACAGCCCATACAGAAATCATACCGGGTGTATACAGCCCATACAGAGATGATACCAGGTCTGTACAGCTCATACAGAAATCATACCATGTGTATATAGCTCATACAGAAATCACACCAGGTGTACACAGCCTATACGGAAATCATACCAGGTGTATACAGCCAATACAGAAATCATACCAGGTGTATACAGCTCACACAGAAATCATACCAGGTGTATACAGCCCATACAGAAATCATACCAGGTGTATACAACCCATACAAAAATCATTCTAGGTGTATACAGCTCACACAGAAATCATAGCAGGTGTATACAGCCCATACAGAAATCATACCAGATGTAAACAACCCATACAGAAATCATACCAGGTGTATACAGCCCATACAGAAATCATACCATGTGTATATAGCTCATACAGAAATCACACCAGGTGTACACAGCCTATACGGAAATCAGACCAGGTGTATACAGCCCATACATAAATCATACCTGGTGTATAGCGCTCACACAGAAATCATACCAGGTGTATACAACCCATACAGAAATCATACCAGGTGTATACAGCTCACACAGAAATCATACCAGGTGTATACAGCCCATACAGAAATCATACCAGGTGTATACAACCCATACAGAAATCATACCAGGTGTATACAACCCATACAGAAATCACACCAGGTGTATACAACCCATACAGAAATCACACCAGGTGTATACAGCTCAACTTAACATTTGATAAAAGATTCACTTTTGTTTATGGCATAGGCCACTCCAAAAGTGCACAATGCCCCCTCACTGCAAAATAAATAAATAAATTAGAAGATTTTTTTGTTAGGTTACACTGTTTCTACCTGGCATGATTTTTATATGGGCTGTGTTCCCTAAAAAAATGTTTGTACAGTTTAATTGGCATTTGGGGGGGTGACAGACGCCTTTAAATATCTTTCTTGGCCGCACATTGTCCTGTGAACACATGCTGCCAAGAACAATGCTATTCTATGTGCACAGGACGATCATGATAAAGATCGTACTGTGCACATGAAAGTGCGGTCACAGGCTCAGAAGCTGTTAAACCACTGACCATCTGCTGGATATAGATCAGCCATCACTTAAAACCTGCATTTAGCAATGTGTTTAGCCATCACCTGCATTTATCCAGCCTCAAACCTCGGTACCTCACAGGTCCTGGTGCCATGATGACTTCACATCCACAGCTCGTCTCTGCAGACCTCCATCTTCTCTGCTCTTCTGCAGCACATCACGACACAGTGCCCTTAAAAATAACATGTCATTATAAAAATAATCAACCATGCTGTTCCCTAAATAAGCCCCCAAAATAAATAACTGTCCCTCACTTTAATCCCTGCACAAAAAAATGACCCCCCTCCACACACTGTCTATATTATGGTACATGGCTTCCACACTTCCCCCTTTATAATACCACACCGTCTCCCCTCATGAGTTACACCCACTACACCCTCCTCACTTATGAACTATGATCGCCAAACTGTCTGGACCACATGCTGCCCCCTATTCAAACTGTCTCCCACACATTAGACTTCTACATACTGAGCCATGTTGCCCTTTCTCCATACTGAGCCCACCCCACGCTGCCCCCTTTTCCATACTGAGCCCACCCCATGCTGCCCCCTTTTCCACAGTGATTCCACCCCGCAGGCTGCCCCCTGCCCCATACAGATCACACCCCGTGCTATGAGCCCACACAGAGCCAACTACATGCACCCCCTTTATCATACAGAGCGCTCCCTCTGCTACTGCCCCCTGCCCCATAGAGATCCCCCTCCATGCACCCCCTTTCCTATATAGAGCGCCCCCTATGGCTGCTGCCCCTTGCCCCATAGAGATCCCCCTCCATGCACCCCCTTTCCTATATAGAGCACCCCCTATGGCTGCTGCCCCCTGCCTCATAGAGATCCCCCTCCATGCACCCCCTTTCCTATGGCTGCTGCCCCTGTCCCATGCAGATTACACCCCGCTGATTACCGCCGCTATCTTCGGCTCTAGAGCGCCTACCTCCCGGCTCCGGTGACTTCTCTCCTCAGCTCCTCAGCGGCACACAGTCTGCAGAGACGCCGGCAGTGGTGAGGTGACTCATCGCGCTGCCCGTGACGTCATCAGTGAGCGCGCCAGGCCAGGGAGCTGATTGCAGCTTGTGACCCCGGAAGTGCCATCGCGCAGGGAGCTGGTATGGAGGATGATTTGTATTAGCATTTAAGACGCTAATACAAATTAAAAACGGGACCAACTAACACCTGACCCCCCCGCAAAGACTCCGGTTATGGTAATGAGTCTGGGGGGGGGAATTTAAAAAAAAGAAACTTTAATTTTTTTTCATTCTCGCCCTTGGCGCCGCCCCCCCCGCAACCCGCCGCCTCAGGCACCGGACCACGGGTGCCTAATGGTAAATACGGCCCTGCCTGGAGTGAATTATAATATATGGAGTATTATGGGGTGAATTATAATACATGGAGAACTATGGGAAATGCATTATAATACATGCAGGACTATGGAGCTGCATTCTAATATGAAGGGTTATGTGGAACCCTTAATACAACATGGAAGGCTATGTGGGGGCCATTATAGTACTTGGACAACTATATACAAGGGAGGACAAAGATACGAGCAGGGGATGAGAACGTTTTGTGCTGAGGGAAAAGGGCTCTTTCCCTCAGCACCCAGCTTTCCCATGCTCTGCTATACATCTCTCAGCATCCAGCTTTCCCATGCTCTGCTATACATCATGTCTCAGCAACCAGCTTTCCCATGCTCTGCTATACATCATGTCTCAGCACCCAGCTTTCCCATGCTCTGATATGGGAAAGCTGGGTGCTGAGGGAAAGATGTATAGCAGAGCATGGGGAAGCTGGGTGCCGAGGACAAGATGGATATCAGAACATAGGAAAGCTGGATGCTGAGTGAAAGAGCCAAGTGGCAGCGTCATTATCCTGTACCCCGAGTGTTATTGTCCGGTACCCCAAGTGTCGGTGTACGTAGAGGGGGGGCCCAGGTCCGAACTTTGCACTGGGGCCCATCAAACTCTAGTTACACCACTGTATATAATGTCTTACTGTTTGTAAAGGATAGTACTTACGATTACAGATGCTGTCCGAAACGTGTCAGGTGTTTTTACTTTTTATTCTTCATGTTTTAATGTTTTGAAGTGAAACATGAGTTTTAATATTGGTGCTGGATATGAATTCCCCTTTCCTACTTTAAGAGTGCAGCCATAGAGCCTGTTTAGAGTTTCCCACACAGCCTGTATACAGAGTTCCCCCACAGAGCATACAGAACCATTTGAATGAACATAGAATAAAAAAAAAAACTTGAATCAGGAGGCGGAGGTTCAAGAGGATGTGGACATGGATGTGTAAGTGGAAGATGAGGAGGTGGCCGGAGGAGGTGGTCAACATTGTTTTTTTATGTTGTTTGATTGTTTTTTTTAATAATTTTTGGAGGCCCAAAACATTGGGAATGGCAAATCGAACAAACAAACAAACTGCGATGGAGTATCATACAATGGCTGGGTGCAGCTGGTACACGTCTGCCGTCTCTAGTCAGCCAAAGGTACGGATATGTCCTGTGGGACCCACACCTGGTTTATTTTAATGAATGAGAGCTAGCTCATATTGGCTGTGGACAGGTGGATTCGCTGATCTGTGAGCACATCCACTGGCATGCTAACCACACGTTCTGACAGTATGCTTGTGTAATGGGTGGATGGACCCCTGGTGGTGAAAAAAACGTTTTCCCCCCCTGAAGACGGTGTGGTGGCCAATGGTACTGATAGAATGCTATTTGTTGTTGTAGTAATAACCGGTTCCCCCCACTAGGTGTCAGAGTGGAGTAGTGGTCCTCCTGGGAACAGTGACAGGAGAAGGAGGGGCAGGGCAGCCTAGGAGGGGAAGGGAGGGCTCTGAAGCAGAGCAGTGTGCAGGACAGTGTATAGTCTGATGTGACTGAAGAGAGGAGTCCGAGGCGACGGGGCAGAGTGTGGGAGTGAAACGTGGCAGACAGCCAGAGTGAGTGCCCAGACAAAGAAGTAGAAGTACACGGGTGGTGCCCGTAGAAGCCAGAGTGAGTGCTTGGACAAAAAAGTAGAAGTACACGGGTGGTGCCCGTAGCAGCCAGAGTGAGTGCTTGGACAAAGAAGTGAAAGTACACGGGTAGTGCCCGTCGCAGCCAGAGTGAGTGCCCAGACAAAGAAGTGAAAGTACACGGGTAATGCCCGCAGAGAGGAAGAGAAGTAGTCCCCCGGCAAGAAGTGGAGAGAGGAGAACTTATCCGGAGCCGGTAGTCTGCGCTAGATCTGCCTCAGAGTAAATCCGGGTTCAGAGTGCAGCTACTAGGGGGTTAACGTATGTCCCCTGTAGGCGAGGGAAAGTTACCGGGGAAAGAGGAAACCGTCAGCAAGAAGTGTAA
The DNA here is from genome assembly GCF_048569485.1 of Anomaloglossus baeobatrachus. NCBI lineage: Eukaryota > Metazoa > Chordata > Amphibia > Anura > Aromobatidae > Anomaloglossus > Anomaloglossus baeobatrachus. The sequence continues at coordinate 583,613,405 of NC_134353.1, read as the reverse complement.
TATGTAACTGAAGTGTCTGTCTGCTGGAAAGTGCAAAGAAGAATCTACATTCAATAAAATGTCTCTTAGTTTACCAGCTGCCTGTCTGTGGCTCTTTACTGAAAGTGGTGAAGAGGCCTGTGAGACGAGAGGAAAAGGTGTCACTGAGAAGCAAGGTACCGATATGCATGTGTCCCTGCCACCCACACTCTGCCCCACAAACAACACCCCTGTCTTAATAGTGACGGCCGGGCCGGGGGTCAGTCTGTCGCACGAAGGGGCCACGATTACACCCCCGAGGTGCCCCCTGCCCCCGTTACACTTGCCACAGGGCAGACCAGCACCTCCATGGTGTAAACGGTAAGCTCAAGCCATGTGTCCAATTTGGAGAGCCAGAGATTAACTGGGGCAGACCCATCACTCCGTACGTGGAAACGTGTAGACATACTTTTCCAAAATGTTGTTAAAAAGCTGCAGCCGAAACTCCACTATCACTGCTGCTTGCACAGTCTCTCCAGCATATGCAAGGTGGAGTTCCACCTTGTGGATCTGTCGCGTACGAGACGGTGAGCAGGAAGGCAGAAGTTACGCTGCTGTGCAGACAGGCAAGCAGCAGCATGTGGAAAATGTCAAAAGCACACACAGACAAAGCACACTTTCTGCAGTAGCTTTGACATCTCTGGGTCATTTTTGAGCACCACCTCTGCACCACTAAATGCAGCACATGCGCCAGATAAGGGATGTGTGTCAATCTGGGTAGAGCTGTTATGAGATTTTTCGTTCCATCATTGCACACCACCAGGCCAGGCTTGAGGTTCAGCGGCACCAAATATTCATTGGTCTTTTGTACGATCCCAGTCCACAACTCCCACGTGGTATGGGATTTTTCTCCCAAAGGGATGAGTTTCAGAACAGCTTGCTTTCGCTTACCCCTGGCTATGCTGAAATTGGTCATGCAGGTGTTACGCTGACCAAATTATGCTGAAATGGAGGAAGCGGAATAAGATGAGGAGGCAACACAGAGAAATGTCCAGCAATCCTTGGGGGTGGCAGGACATGTGCCAAAATGCTTTCCGCTTGAGGGCTAGCCACCAGTACATTTATCCAGTGTGCAGTTAGAGAGCTATAACGTCCCTGCCCGTGCTTACTGGTCCACGTATTGGTGAAGCACTTAAACGGTTAATAAACTTATTGAATGTGGTTTTGAGCACTTTGAAGGGTGCAGTTTACAGTAGTTTTAAAATGGTGTCACTTTTGGGTATTTTCTGTTACACAGGCCCCTCAAAGTCACTTCAAATGTGATGTGGTCCCTAAAAATGTTTTGGTTAGAAAAATTAGAAATTGCTGGTAAACTTTTCAGCCATGGTTCAAAAATGATGTTAATGTAAAGTGGACATGCGGTAAATGTTATTTATTAACTATTTTGTGTGGTATAACCATCTGGTATAAGAGCATACAAATTCAATGTTTGGAAAGTATGAAATGTTCAAAATTTCTTGTCAAATTTTTGATTTTTCATAAATAAATGCAAATGATATCAACCAAAATGTACTACTACCATGAAGTACAATGTGTTACGAAAAAAAATTGTTTTAAAAGATATGTTTAATCAGTCCACATAAAATGACAGTGACAGAATTGTAAAATTTGGCCAGGTTAGGAAGATGAAAACAGGCTTGGTGGTAAAGGGGTGAAAGATAGATAAGTGATCACTTAAAAATATTAAATACCTGTATTTATACTATGAGCAGTTCTGGGTGTGTCGCGGGCGGAGGAGGGGACGCTGCGCTCTCCCACTGCTCGGGTCCGGCTGCCGCTGCTGCTGCGGCCTGCTGCTGCTCGGTGGCTCGAGCGATGGGCCGGATCCCGGGGACTCGAGCAGCGCTCCTCGCCCGTGAGTGAAAGGGGTTTGGTTGTTGGGATAGTTTATTGTCCGTGACGCCACCCACGGTTGTGGTGATTGTGTGGACACCACTGCTGCTCTGGCTGGGGATCCCGGGAGTGGTGGTATGGAGCAGCCAGTTGTTGATTTGCCCCTCCGTGGGTAGGGGATTGGTGGTCCCGGGGCCCAATGATGGGATTGGGATGGTGGACAGGCGGGTTATGGGGCCTGTGGAGGTGCAGGGGCGCAGGGGCAGCGCTGTGCCGCACGGCACGGAGGTACTCACTCAGCCAACAGATGATGACAAAGTTCTCGGTAAACAAACGGCTGGTTGGACGGTTCCCTCGGATGGCTGCGGTGTTGATGTTCCCTGCAGTTAACGGTGACAGTCCCTTCCCTGCACCTATGTTCAATGTTGGTAGCGATGGATTCCCACCGGTAACCCGCTCCCCAACTTGGATATGGGCCAGAGGAGCCCCACTCTTGCCCGCAGGCGCTGGCCCTGGGAAACTGGTGCCTTGGCGGTGGCGGTGTCTCCCCTTAACGGTCGGACTGTTGCCTTCAATCAGGACTTGGTTGTTGGGAGACCCAGTGGTCCCCTTCACTGACGGATTTGGCAAATTATGGCGACTCCTAGCCTTGCCGGGATCCGAAAGGCCCCAGCCCAGACTGTTCTTTGTATACCGCTCCGGTACCGCCGGGTCACCACCCGCCCACGGTCCTTTCGGCAACCTCCGAGCAATCTCTCCTGCAGACGGTCACCGCCGTCTGCCAACCTTGCTGTCTCAGTCCAGGGCACACACTCGGACCAACTTCAGGCTTCTTTGCTGTCACTTTCTTCACTTTCTACTTCCACTCTGTCACTTGCTCCTCTACCACTTCACCAGCTTCACTCTAACTTCCTTTCACTTTTACTGCCCTAGCTGGACTGCCTGGTTTTCCCGCCTCCAGGGCTGTGAACTCCTCGGTGGGCGGAGCCAACCGCCTGGCCCACCCCCTGGTGTGGACATCAGCCCCTGGAGGAAGGCAACAAGGATTTAAGTTTTGACTTTGGTGTACCTGCAGGGAATGTGGGGTGCGTGTGGTGTTATGACCTGTGACCCCTGGCTTGCCCAGGGCGTCACATTCCCCCTTAGCAAAACGCAGACCGTCCTCGGGCTGCCCGTCCAACACCGGTTTTATTTTCCTTTTGTTTTTCTGTAAAGATAAAAAAAAAACGGTAACATATATACAAGTAGAAAAACATCATCCCACATCGGGAGGCACATTTCTTAAATGTTACGGTTTAATGGTTAACGGTTACGGTCTCCGCTCTCTCCCACCCAAGCAACCTGGCCCTGATGCTGCCCCTAGAAAACAGGCAGCACCCCTTGACCCCAGTCCTGCACCAAGTTACCCGAGCGGGATCTGTCCTTCCCCTCCAGAGGGTAGCCACCGGTCCCCGTGGTGGCTGGGCCCCATCCGGCTCTACTGTGGGCCCTCCCTCCAACCTGCCTCTCCGAAGGCGGCAATTGCGGAAACGGTAACGGTAACTCAACTTATTTACATGCCACTTAACGTTTGTGGTTGCCCTGCAAGTTCACGGGCTTGTCCATAGAAAGTTCTCTATGCAACTTTTTAAACGGTCCCCACGGGGACAACGGTGCCGACAATGGTGCCGGCAACGGCCGGTTTTCCCCAATCACGGTAGACAATCAGGTTAACTTCGGTTAATCTTTTTCATCATTTGCAAAACTTTCAAACTTTTTCAAACACAGACAGACTTTGGTCCCAACGGGGACTGGACAACGGGTTCCGCTGCCCTACTCAGAGTCCTCAGCTAGGGCGGATCCTTCCCCCCCCACCAGCATATCAAACATGCACTGACATGCCTGCTGTGACAGGGGTACCCGGTACCCATTTCCACCGGTACGCGGGGTATGGAAGACCACTGGACCTCCTACATAGCGGGCACGCTCCATTGCCTCTTCCAACTCAGCAGTGGACCCGGGGCTGGGGCCGGAGTCATCATCTCTTGTTCCTGCGTCAGGCGGGTTACCGCCAGCTGCCGCAGCCTCCTGGCCTCCAGCATCCAGCACTTCAGACCCTTCTGCGGTAGCACGGAGCAGCAGATTAGGCGAGCTGACACTGAGGCGCCCCATAAGTAACGGCATGGGTGATGCATAGGCCGAAACTAGGCCGGGCCCCTCAGCCGCAGCGGCCGGTCCTGGTAGGACATAGGGACGTGGGTCACCAGTCGACTCTGTTACATCCATTCCCCCTCCGTACATCGGGGCAGTTGTAATCAGCATCTCCACCTCGTTGGTCCACTGCTCCATCATCCGGAAGATCTGATCCTGCTGACGCTGATGGAATTGGATCACCCGGGCCTTCATCCAGGCCACGGTCCCGGGCTCGGGGTCTGGTACAGTCACTACCGGGACTTCTGGCACCATTCTGTTAAGGGGCCGCGGTCCTAGCGGTTCCCCCTGGTATACTTCAGGGACGTCCTGGACGTCTGCAGCCGGCTGGTCCGCCGGGGCGGCTTGGCAGGGTATCGCTACCGGTTGGGCAGGTAGCGGACCTAATGGCGGAGTGGCAGCAGCTATCACGGGTAGCGGGGAGAGAGGCAGGGTGAGCGGAAGCCGGCCGGGCCCCTCAGCTCCAATGGCCGATCCCTCAGGAATACAGGGGCGTGGGTCTCTTACCCGCTCCTCCAAATCCTCTTCTACCTCGCGTCTCCACATAGCAGCCACCACATCCGCCATGTCGGTCTCCCACTCCTCCAGGAGGAGTTGCATGTGGGCCTGCAGACGATTACTCAGCGGGACGGTCCGGTCCCTCAACCACGTCGCCGTGCCGGGTGCGGGGGTCTCGCTGTTATTAGCTGGAGCGGACATCTCGGCAGCCATACTTTCCAGGAACTAGCAACAAGATGGCCACAGGGTCCTGGCGTCCCTGCTTTTATAGCCACCTCACATGCGTCCAGCCGCCATTTCGTCCCCCTTAGCGTCTTTCCGGCCCCTCCTCTATCGGGGCGGGGTTTTGGCCTTTGCGCCTCTGCTACTCGAGAAGACGCTCGAGCGGGAACTCTTCGCACCAAAGATGGCAGCTTCTGAAATTTTCTGTCCGGACACCTCCGGCGGTAACAAGGCGCACCTCTACCAGACGGCAGAGCGGTAAGATCCTGTTCGTGACGCCAAGCGGTCGCGGGCGGAGGAGGGGACACTGCGCTCTCCCACTGCTCGGGTCCGGCTGCCGCTGCGGCCTGCTGCTGCTCGGTGGCTCGAGCGATGTGCCGGATCCCGGGGACTCGAGTGGCGCTCCTCGCCCGTGAGTGAAAGGGGTTTGGTTGTTGGGATAGTTTATTGTCCGTGACGCCACCCACGGTTGTGGTGATTGTGTGGACACCACCGCTGCTCTGGCTGGGGATCCCGGGAGTGGTGGTATGGAGCAGCCAGTTGTTGATTTGCCCCTCCGTGGGTAAGGGATTGGTGGTCCCGGGGCCCAATGATGGGATTGGGATGGTGGACAGGCGGGTTATGGGGCCTGTGGAGGTGCAGGGGCGCAGGGGCAGCGCTGTGCCGCACGGCACGGAGGTACTCACTCAGCCAACAGATGATGACAAAGTTCTCAGTAAACAAATGGCTGGTTGGACGGTTCCCTCGGACGGCTGCGGTGTTGATGTTCCCTGCAGTTAACGGTGACAGTCCCTTCCCTGCACCTATGTTCAATGTTGGTAGCGATGGATTCCCACCGGTAACCCGCTCCCCGACTTGGATATGGGCCGAAGGAGCCCCACTCTTGCCCGCAGGCGCTGGCCCTGGGAAACTGGTGCCTTGGCGGTGGCGGTGTCTCCCCTTAACGGTCGGACTGTTGCCTTCAATCGGGACTTGGTTGTTGGGAGACCCAGTGGTCCCCTTCACTGATGGATTTGGCAAATTATGGCGACTCCTAGCCTTGCCGGGATCCGAAAGGCCCCTGCCCTGGTGCAGACTGTTCTTTGTATACCGCTCCGGTACCGCCGGGTCACCACCCGCCCACGGTCCTTTCGGCAACCTCCAAGTAATCTCTCCTGCAGACGGTCACCACCGTCTGCCAACCTTGCTGTCTCAGTCCGGGGCACACACCCGGACCAACTTCAGGCTTCTTTGCTGTCACTTTCTTCACTTTCTACTTCCACTCTGTCACTTGCTCCTCTACCACTTCACCAGCTTCACTCTAACTTCCTTTCACTTTTACTGCCCTAACTGGACTGCCTGGTTTTCCCGCCTCCAGGGCTGTGAACTCCTCGGTGGGCGGAGCCAACCGCCTGGCCCACCCCCTGGTGTGGACATCAGCCCCTGGAGGAAGGCAACAAGGATTTAAGTTTTGACTTTGGTGTACCTGCAGGGAATGTGGGGTGCGTGTGGTGTTATGACCTTCACCCCTGGCTTGCCCAGGGCGTCACAGGTGCATATTGCTATTCCCTGCCTAACCGTCCCTGCATTTAGTAGCATACATAAAGAGATCTTTAAAAAAGTATTTCTAAAGATCCTCTATGATATGCTAATGAGTGCAGGGATTAGTCACAAGGGCGTTAGTTCCTGCGCTCAGTCCCCCCTCTCAGCATGTTAGCACGCCCCCAGGAGCATGATAACATGGTATTCAATGCCCACTGCCCAGTGTCATCATCGGCAGTGACGCTCATACCTGTATCTGTTGCACCGCCTTAGAATGCTGGGCGTAGAGTCAGTGTGCATGATTAGAAGTCCCCGGCACTTCACCAGCTGGAAGCCTGGACGTGTACACCTTGCTTCATAGTGCACACGACCGGAAGTCCAGTTATCATGCGCACTGAACCGAAATCCAGCATCGGGCACGGTGCTAGCAGACGTGAGCCCGACCATACCTATCAATCTGTGCATTCATTAGCATGTTAACATGCCCACAGGGGCGTGCTTACATGCTAAGTGGAGCCGACTAGCCAAGGGAAGTAACGGCCTTGTTACTAGTCGCTGGCCTCATTAGCATATAATGAAGGATCTTTAGAAATACTTTTTGATAATACTCCTTTATCTATGCTACTAGATACAGGGTCGGTTAGGCAGGGATTAGCACTATGCACCCAGAATTGCTCGTGGTTCTGCATATTGCACCTGACAGGTTCCCTTTAAAACTAAAGCTGGTGTCACACATAACGACGACAACAACGACGTCGCTGCTACGTCACCATTTTCTGTGACGTTGCAGCGACGTCCCGTCGCTGTCGCTGTGTGTGACATCCAGCAACGACCTGGCCCCTGCTGTGAGGTCGCCGGTCGTTGCTGAATGTCCAGCTTCATTTTTTGGTCGTCACTCTCCCGCTGTGACACACACATCGCTGTGTGTGACAGCGAGAGAGCGACGAAATGAAGCGAGCAGGAGCCGGCACTGGCAGCTGCGGTAAGCTGTAACCAGCGTAAACATCGGGTAACCAAGGGAAGACCTTTCCCTGGTTACCCGATGTTTACGCTGGTTACCAGCCTCCGCTCTTGCTGCCAGCGCCGGCTCCTGCACTGTGACATGTGGCTGCAGTATGCATCGGGTAATTAACCCGATGTATACTGTAGCAAGGAGAGCAAGGAGCCAGCGCTAAGCAGTGCACGCGGCTCCCTGCTCTCTGAACTGTGACATGCAGCTGCAGCACACATCGGGTTAATTAACCCGATGTGTGCTGCAGGAGAGCAAGGAGCCAGCGCTAAGCGCGGCTCCCTGCTCTCTGAACATGTAGCACAGCGACGTTATGATCGCTGCTTCTGCTGTGTTTGACAGCTAAGCAGCGATCATAACAGCGACTTACAAGGTCGCTGTTACGTCACCGAAAATGGTGACGTAACAGCGACGTCGTTGTCGCTGTCGTTTAGTGTGAACCCAGCTTTAAAGCACTATAAACTCAGCTATATAATGCACACACTAATGTGCAGAATTTTTAGATAACACTGTTATCATTGGTCATTTAGCTGTAAACTGTGAATATTAATCTCTATTTAGCATGCAGCTATACACACAGAATCCTAAACTATCCACATTTATTTGACAAAATGAAGAAACATGTTAGCCGTTCTGTAATTATTAACCAATGAGCTATTAACAGGACATTAACATTTTTGAAAGTGACTTAAATCGCAAACAACCTTTAGCTCATGCTAAGTACTTCATACTAGTTTACACTTCAGAACTGAAATTTCTCATTTCCCACCGTGACATTTGGGCCTTTACTGGTCATGGATTTTGAGCCTTTGAATATGTTATACTCTAATTAGAATATACATGAGATATGTGCAGCCCGGACAGCAATGACTTACTTCAGTATATGTTTTTGCAAATGTCACAAAGGTTTGGGCATATGAATGATTTTAAGAACAGATTTTGTTTTCATTCAAAGCATTCTGCTTTATTTTAACCCATTAAAGAGTGGGCAATTTTTCATTTTTGCTCTTTCAGTTTGTTTATTTAAAGAGCTATAACTTTTTAATTCTTTATGTTGACAGAGCCGTATGAGGGCTGGTTTTCTGTGGGATGACTTGTAAAAACTGGTGAAAAAATCCAAGTGCAGTAAATTGTGAACCACTCCATATTTCTCCAATTGTTTCTCATTTGATTGTAAAAGTTCTAAAATCAAAAAGTGGTTTGTGTCACCATTTTTCAAGATTTATAGCATTTTTCTGTCAATGGAGCTTTTTGAAGACTTGTTTTTGCATTCTCAGCTGAGGATTTTATTGTTACCAGTTTGGGGTTCACATAATGTTTTGATAGCTTTTTATTTCATTTGTTAAGAGGGTGTGATGAACAAAAAGACACAATTCTGGTGCTTTGATTTTTTTTCTATTTACAGCATTTACCATATGGGTTAATTTATTTTCTACTAACAACATACCCACGGCTTCGCGAGCAGAAACCTGTAAGGTAAGTTGTTGGTTAAGCTGTAAAGAGGATAACATCATCTCCTGTCTATTTCTTCAATCAAGTCACGAGGATACTTTTTAGTGCATTTTGCTTCTTCATACATGACGACTTTGGGTTAAGTGGCCCACATAGCCCATGGATCATGTTTTTCAAAATAGTTTCAAAAAGTAATGGATCCTCTTCTGGGTTTGGAAGCTCAGCCGAAATAACACTGTCAATTTGGTCAGGGCAGATATTGTTCTTACGCGATTTATATATATATATATATATATATATATATATATATATTGCCCTTTAGCTATATCTTTTTTGCCACTCAATTGAGTACATCCAACATTGAGTTTCACCAAAAACACTTTCTATTTACTTCCATGACCTTGATCCCTTTTTGTTTAAACACTCATGCTGTTAAATCACATCGATCAGAAGGGCCCTGACCATCCAAAAGTTCTTCCCACATCTCTGGCCAAGTTCGATTACATGTAACTGGAATAAAAAAATCTGGACGGCCATATATTGGAACATATGTCATGAAATCCTGAGTGTACTCGTGCATACTGTGTTTCCCTGAAAATAAGACACTGTCATTTTTTCCCCTGAAAAATGCGCAACGGCTTATTTTCGGAGTAGGGCTTATTCTTGGGGAAACACAGTTGGGGGTAAGTTTACCACCCCAAAAAAGCAGACCTCCCTTCCCAGGAAAATCATATTTACCAGGCTCCAGACAGCTGCGTTGCTCCATGCGATCCTCCCCTGCTTCTGGCCAACACAAACATATCAGATCGCACAAAAACACTTCAGATCGCAGACAAACACATCAGATCGCACATACAATCACAGATTAGACTACACACACACTCACCACATCCGGTGATACCGATTGCTTCTGGCTGGCAGGGGAGCTTGTGACGCAGTACAGTGGAGTGCGAGGACCTGCGGTGGAATGCATTGATGCATTACATAGGGCAAGCTATACACTGACAGGGATAGAATTGTGCCTACTCATGTCCCTGGCCTGGAAACATTGGCCACTTTACAATTAAGAACGCTCAATCCGAGATGCCTACAGATGGGTGAGATCATTTGTGACGCCCTGGGCAAGCCAGGGGTCACGGGTCATGACACCACCACACCCTACACCCCGGATAGGTACACCAAAGCTACACAAAAATCCTTATTGCCTTCCTCCAGGGGCTGATGTCCACACCAGGGGGTGGGCCAGGCGATTGGCTCCGCCCACCGAGGAGTTCACAGCCCTGGAGGCGGGAAAACCAGGCAGATCAGATCAGATTAGAGAACAGTGAGGGAAGTTGAGAAAAGTGGTAGAGGAGCAGGTGAGAGGAGGAAAGGTGAAGAGAAAGTGACAGTTGAGAAAGCCTGAAGTTGGTCCGGGTGTGTGCCCCGGACTGAGAACAGCAAGGTTAGCAGACGGCGGTGACCGTCTGCAGGAGAGGCTGCTTGGAGGATGCCGAAAGGACCGTGGACGGGTGGTGGCCCGGCGGTACCGGAGCGGTATACGAAGAGAAGCCAGCACCATTGGCAGGGGCCTTTCGGATCCCGGCAAGGCTAGGAGTCGCCGTGAATTTGCCAAATCCGTCAGTGAAGGGGACCTCTGGGTCTCCCAACAACCAAGTCCCGATTGAAGGCAACAGTCCAACCGTTAGAGAGAGACACCGCCACCGCCAAGGCACCAGTTTCTCAGGGCCAGCGCCTGCGGGCAAAGAGGGGCTCCTCCGGCACATATCCAAGCCGAGGAGCGGGTTACCGGTGGGAACCCATCGCTATCAACATTTCATTAGGTGCAGGGACAGAGACCGTCACCGTCAACTACCGGGGAAAAGCAACAGCAGACGTCCGTGGGAACCGTCTTTCCAGCCGTGTGTTTTACCGAGAACTGTGTCACCGTCTCAGGCTGAGTGAGTACCACAGTGCCGTGAGGCACAGCGCTGCCCCCGCGTCCCTGCACCCCACCAGGCCCTGCACCGGCCCTGCCATCCAGCATCCCCCACCTCATCACTGGGACCCGGGACAACCACCCCCTACCCACGGAGGGGAGAACTACCAACTTTGCTGCTCCCTGTCACCGCTCCCGGGATCCCCATACAGAGCAGCGGTGGTGTCCATACAATCACCACAACCGTGGGTGGCGTCACGGACAATAAATTATCCCAAAAACCAAAACTCTTTCACTCACGGGCGAGGAGCGCCGCTCGAGTCCCCGGGATCCAGCCCATCGCTCGAGCCACCGAGCAGCAGCAGGCCGCAGCAGCAGCGGCAGCCGGACCTGAGCAGTGGGAGAGCGCAGCGTCCCCTCCTCCGCCCGCGACACATTCTATGTTGGTCCTTTTTTATGTGAGATGTTGCGTAATATTTTGTCTTTATATAGACTTTATGGCAATGTCTCTGATGCAATTTTGCTGTCTTTTTTAACACCTTTTAGGCATTTAATATAGGGGATCATATTGATCAGACCTCTGATTTATATAGGTGTGCTTTCTTGCTTTGTTGTACCTGCTTAGCACTCTATGTATTGTGATAGGGACTGCTGTGCCCTATACTAGTGTGTTTTATTCTAGCAGATTTCAGATAAACACAGGATAGAGAGTTTTGTCTGATTGCTTTAAATTATATGGCAGCTACCACACTTACAACTGTAGTTTGGTTTTAGACTTGGTTTTTACATGGATGTTGGTTACACAATTATTTTTTGCAATTTTTATTGCAATAATAGTAAAGGTTTAATTTTAGACTCACTTTGGTGCTTATATTTTGTAATAGAGAGATTAAAAGAAGGGAGTTGGTTCATCACCATTGAATCATTTTTTGTTATATTCCTTGCCTACAGTCAAGCATAGTGGTGGGAAGGCCATGGTTTGGGGTTACATGAGTGCTGTTGTCTGTGGGGAGCTACAGTTCATTGAGGGAACCATGAATGCCAATATGTACTGTGACATACTGAAGAGGAAACTAAGTCACAGGGCAGTATTCCAACATGATAATGAACCCAAACACACCTCCATGATGACCACTGCTTTGCTAAAGAAACTGAGAGTAAAGGTGCTAGACCTAAACCCTACTGAGTATCTGTGGGGCATCCTCAAATTGAAGGTGGAGAAGTGGATCTACCAGCTCCATGGAGAAGTGGAAGAGGATTCCAGTGGCTCCTGTGAAGATTTTGTGAACTCCATGTACAAGAAAGTTAAGGCAGTGTTTGAAAATAATGGTGGACACACAAAATATTCACACTTTGGGCACAATTTGGCCATTTACACTTAGGGATGTGTTCAGTTTTGTCGCCGCGGTTTAGACATTAATGACTGTGTGTTGAGTTATTTAGAGTACACACCAAATGTATACTGTTACACAAGCTGTTCACTTACTACTTTACAATGTATCAAAGTGTCATATCTCCAGTGTTGTCCCATCAAAATATATAATATTTATATTATAGGGGAGGGGTGTATTCACTTTTGTGATATACTGTATGTAAGCAGCTCTGTAAATCTCAAGGTACAAATGTCTGGAGGATACACATGAGATGTATTGAATAGCAATCAAGGTAGTTATTATCTGCTATTGGTATATTATCATCATTTTATGATTAGGTTATTGCTTCATATAGTCGCCACTTGCAACAAAGTTACTATAATAGTCTGTATCACAATTTGCAGATTAGTAGCACTGAAGTATTAGTGATAAGGTAACACTAGGGTCTTATGGGAAAAGCTAATGTTCTTGTAACCACCGCTTGGTGATAGTGCTAATTAGAAATGACCGGTTCCGTGGAAGTTGGATTCGTTGGCAGCAAACGAGCCAAGCCTCCACTGGTTCGAACTTAACCCGCACAGCGTAGCAAGCCACTGATTTCAGTTTGAGTCTCCGCCCACATACAGCCAGCCATAAGCAGATCACTTCCAGGGGAGGATGCGCTGGTTGTTTTAAAAAAAATTTTGAGTTACACACTACAGCTAATCGTGCTGATCTTACCCCCAGTGTGATCCATTCAAACACTGCAAGCAGCTCGCACAGGGCTGAGCATCAAGCGTACATGAGCACAGCGTTGCTCACGTGAGTGAAGTTCGCATGTAGACCATCCAAACTCGAACCTTGATTTTTTTTAAGTTGGATGTTCGGTTCGAAAATGGAACCTCAGGTTCACTAATTTCTAGCACTGATATATATCTTTTGATTTAACTATATGTCTATATAACATCATATTTAACCTCATAACGACGGCCGTTCGACTTAAAGCGGCGGCAAAACAGGGTACTTATTCTGTTCCGCCGCTTTAAAGCATCGGGCCGAAAAAAGCCTTTAGCGCCCCCCAGCGACCAAAAATCTCGGGGTTTCAGCTACCAGGGGTAGCTGAGACCCCCCAGATTATGAATCGGGGTGTTTTTTTTGGACCCCGATAATGTGATCGCCAGTATACACCATATACAGTTAGGTCCAGAAATATTTGGACAGTGACACAATTTTCGCGAGTTGGGCTCTGCATGCCACCACATTGGATTTGAAATGAAACCTCTACAACAGAATTCAAGTGCAGATTGTAACGTTTAATTTGAAGGTTTGAACAAAAATATCAGATAGAAATTTTAGGAATTGTACACATTTCTTTACAAACACTCCACATTTTAGGAGGTTAAAAGTAATTGGACAAATAAACCAAACCCAAACAAAATATTTTTATTTTCAATATTTTGCTGCGAATCCTTTGGAGGCAATCACTGCCTTAAGTCTGGAACCCATGGACATCACCAAACGCTGGGTTTCCTCCTTCTTAATGCTTTGCCAGGCCTTTACAGCCGCAGCCTTCAGGTCTTGCTTGTTTGTGGGTCTTTCCGTCTTAAGTCTGGATTTGAGCAAGTGAAATGCATGCTCAATTGTGTTAAGATCTGGTGATTGACTTGGCCATTGCAGAATGTTCCACTTTTTTGCACTCATGAACTCCTGGGTAGCTTTGGCTGTATGCTTGGGGTCATTGTCCATCTGTACTATGAAGCGCCGTCCGATCAACTTTGCGGCATTTGGCTGAATCTGGGCTGAAAGTATATCCCGGTACACTTCAGAATTCATCCGGCTACTCTTGTCTGCTGTTATGTCATCAATAAACACAAGTGACCCAGTGCCATTGAAAGCCATGCATGCCCATGCCATCACGTTGCCTCCACCATGTTTTACAGAGGATGTGGTGTGCCTTGGATCATGTGCCGTTCCCTTTCTTCTCCAAACTTTTTTCTTCCCATCATTCTGGTACAGGTTGATCTTGGTCTCATCTGTCCATAGAATACTTTTCCAGAACTGAGCTGGCTTCATGAGGTGTTTTTCAGCAAATTTAACTCTGGCCTGTCTATTTTTGGAATTGATGAATGGTTTGCATCTAGATGTGAACCGTTTGTATTTACTTTCATGGAGTCTTCTCTTTACTGTTGACTTAGAGACAGATACACCTACTTCACTGAGAGTGTTCTGGACTTCAGTTGATGTTGTGAACGGGTTCTTCTTCACCAAAGAAAGTATGCGGCGATCATCCACCACTGTTGTCATCAGTGGACGCCCAGGCCTTTTTGAGTTTCCAAGCTCACCAGTCAATTCCTTTTTTCTCAGAATGTACCCGACTGTTGATTTTGCTACTCCAAGCATGTCTGCTATCTCTCTGATGGTTTTTTTCTTTTTTTTCAGCCTCAGGATGTTCTGCTTCACCTCAATTTGAGAGTTCCTTAGATCGCATGTTGTCTGGTCACAGCAACAGCTTCCAAATGCAAAACCACACACCTGTAATCAACCCCAGACCTTTTAACTACTTCATTGATTACAGGTTAACGAGGGAGACGCCTTCAGAGTTAATTGCAGCCCTTAGAGTCCCTTGTCCAATTACTTTTGGTCCCTTGAAAAAGAGGAGGCTATGCATTACAGAGCTATGATTCCTAAACCCTTTCTCTGATTTGGATGTGAAAACTCTCATATTGCAGCTGGGAGTGTGCACTTTCAGCCCATATTATATATATAATTGTATTTCTGAACATGTTTTTGTAAACAGCTAAAATAACAAAACTTGTGTCACTGTCCAAATATTTCTGGCCCTGACTGTACTGATGATCACATAAAAAAAAAAGAAATGGCCGGTAAAACTGATTTCTTTTTCATCTGACGTGATCAAACATGTCAGATGAGAAAGAAATATAAACCTCTAGTGCCCCCAAAGCCCCCGGTACCGGAGAGTCCCCCCCCACCCCTACCCCCCCTCCGAAACAGTCTAAATGGCGCCGAAGAGCACTGAAAACTGCCGCCGCCGCCGGCTCTGCATTCATTTCCCTCCGATCTGAAATGATCAAACATTTCAGATCGCAGGGAAATGTCCTCCCCCGGAGCCCTCCTCCGGTACACCGGAGCCCTCTGGTCCACCGGAGCCCCCACCAGTTCTCCAGAGCGCTCCCCCTTCCCCCCTACGGAGCATGCAAGATGGCGGCGTGCAGTGCACAGTAGCACGCGGCCGCATTCATCCTGCTCTTTCTGCCGCATGTGACACGTCACATGCGACAGAAAAGTTGTCCCCAGGTCCCGCCAGGTCTCCCGCCGTCACCCCCCGTCAGCCCCCGGTCTTCCCCATTACCTGGCTGCTGCTCCGTCCCCGCGATCACTCCGCCTCCTTCTGGAAAGCTGGTGCAGACAGCAGCTGTCAGCTGGATCCTTGCAAGCAGGGACGCTGACCTCGCTGCTGCACTGTGGACCGGGGGAGAGTGAGTGCAGTAATCTGCAGCCACACTACTCACATGGAGAGCCTGCTGTTCTAGAAAATGGGGGGTACGTTCTGTGAGCGTGCCCCTCATATTCTGGAATGAGGTTACTGTAGGTCACTCTGCCCTAGGTTGGACCGGGGCAGTGTGAGTGCAGTATTCTCAGATTACTGCACCCACACTGCTCATGGAGAGCTTGCTCTTCCAGAAAATGGGGGATACGTTCCCTGAACGTGCCCCCCATATTCTAGAAGGTCCAGAGTCATTGAGGGACCTCCAAAATGGATTACAGCGACCGGAATTTGTTTATTTTCAATAACTTGGTGGAAGACGGAATGTTTCGGGGAGTTTTTTTTCAAATAAATTTTTTTTTTGTCTTTATTTTTTTCTATTACTGACTGGGTTAGTGATGTCGGGTATCTGTTTAGATGCCGTGACATCACTAACCCCAGGGCTTGATGACAGGTGACATTACAGCTGGTATCAACCCCGTATATTACCCCGTTTGCCACCGCACCAGGGCGCGAGATGAGCTGGGGCGAAGCGCCAGGATTGGCGCATCTAATGGATGTGCCACTACTGGGGCGGCTGCGGCCTGCTATTTTTAGGCTGGGAAGAGTCCAATAACCATGGCTCTTCCCACCCTGAGAATACCAGACCCCAGCTGTCCGCTTCACCTTGGCTGGTGATCTAATTTGGGGGGGACCCCACGTTTGTTTGTTTTTTTTTAAAAAAAAAAAACACCTGGGGAGCCCTCCAAATTGATCACCAGCCAAGGTGAAGCTGTCAGCTGTGGTTTGCTGGCTACAGCTGTCTGCTTTACCCTAGCTGGCTATCAAAAATAGGGGGGACCCCACGTCGTTTATTTTTAATTATTAATTTTTTGGGGGGCTAAATACAAGGCTAGGCACCCTTTAGTGCCACATGAAAGGCACTAAAGGGTGCCAGCTTAGAATATGCAGGGGGTGGGATGTTATATTTGTTTTCCATCTATCCATTCATCCATTGTAGCATTTTAGGCTGTGTGCCCAAGATCAGGGTTTGCAGCGTTTTGGGCGCAGTGTTTTCCCTGCGTCCATAACGCTGCGCTGTGCAGTAGAAGCACAGTGGAAGGATTTTTAGAAATCCCATGCCCACTGTGCTTCTCTTCTCTGCAGCATACACTGACCTGTGGTGCAGCTTCCCGAGCCTCAGCATGTCAATTTATGCTGCGGAGACAAGAGTGTTCCCTGCAGGTAGCATAGAGCTCCACAGCAGCCTGAACCCAAATCGTGGGCATGGGCAGCTGCGTTCTCCCGTGGACAACACTCACATCTCTGCAGGAAGGCTGACACTGTGTACTAGACGCCGTGTTGCTGGATCATGGCCACATAGCCTAAAAGTGAGAAATTTGTTGCTACAGCAACATTTTTGTGAAGTACCTGTGGATTCAAAATGCTTACTATACTCCTGAATAAAATCCAGTTTCCAAAATGGGGTGACTTGTGGGGGGTTTCTGCTGTATAGGTACCCAAGGGGCCCTGCAAATGTGACATGGTGTCCGCAATTTATTTCAACTTTTCCAGAATTCAAATGGTGCTCCTTCCATTCCAAGCCCTCCCATTTATCCAAACAGAGGTTTTTGGCCACATGTGGGGTATCCCTGTGCTCATAAGACATTGGATAACAACCTGTTGGGTCTATGGTTTGTTGTTGCCTCTTGAAAAAGGAAGAAATATGATGCTAAAGCAACATTTTTGTGAAAAAAAATGAAAATTTTCAATATGGCAACTTAAGCTTATCAAATTCTGTGAAGTACTCTTAGATTCAAACTGCTCACTATACACCTAGATAAAAGCCTTGAGGTGTCTTGTTTCCAGAATTGGGTCACTGGTGGGGGACCTCCACTGTTTAGGCACCTTAGGGGCTTTCCAAATGTAACATAGCATCCGCTATTGATTCCAGCCACTTTTGCAGTCAAATGGCACTCCTTCCATTCCGAGCCCTGTCATGCGCCCATACAGTTGATTTCCACCACATATAAGGTATTGCCAAACTCAGGAGAAATTGCACAATAAATCTTATGCTGAATTTTTTCCTTTTACTCTTGTAAAAAAAAAAAAAAGCTACCTGGTTGAAATAACAATTTTTTGGTAAAAATTTATTTTTTTATTTTCACAGCTCAACATTATAAACTTCTGTGAAGCACCTGGGGGTTCAGGGTACTCACCAAACATCTAGATAAATTCCTTGTGGGGTCTATATTCCAAAATGTGGCCACATGTTGAGGAGCTTCACTGTATAGGCACCTCAGGGGCTCTCCAAATGCAACATGGCATCCGCTATTGATTCCAGACAATTGTGCAGTCAAATGTCACTCCTTCCCTTCCGAGCCCCTCCGTGTACCCAAACAGTTGATTTCCACCACATATAAGGTATCGCCAAACTCAGGAGAAATTGCACAATACATTTCATGGTGATTTTTTTCCTGTTACCCTTGTGAAAAAAAAAAGCTACCTGGTTGAAATAACAATTTTGTGGTAAAATTTTATTTTTTTATTTTCATTGCTCAACGTTATAAAATTCTGTGAAGCACCTGGGGGTTCAGGGTACTCACCAAACATCTATATAAATTCCTTGAGGGGCCTAGTTTCCAAAATGGGGTCACTTGTGCGGGGTTTCTGCTGTTTAGGTACCTTAGGAGACCTTCAAATGCGACATGGTGCCCGCAATCTTTTTCAGCTGAGAGCTGAGTGAGCTTCCCCACCCTCATTAGGCTCTCTATAGAGATTGTACGTTAACAGTAAGGTGCTAATCAGAGAGGGCATTCCGGACTGCCGTGTGCATAACATTGTAGTCCGAGCAATGAGAAAGTCCTGCTGCTTAAACAAACATAGCAAATAAACAACAGATTGGACATTAACAAAACATGCATCCCTATATTCTATGTGTTAACCCTTAAAACATGCTGTCTTCAGCTTACATAGCAAAAACCTGCTGACAAATTATTTTTGATATATGCTAAATGTACAGTATTTGTTGAACAGATAATTTGCCATGGTCTTTGGCATGGATAATTATTGTGTTTGTTTTTAATAAATATAGTATTAGCATTTTGACTGATTGGGCCACTATTCATAGTATCATAGTATCATAGTTTTTAAGGTTGAAGGGAGACTCTAAGGGCGGCTTTGCACGTTGCGACATCGCACGTGCGATGTCTGTGGGGTCAAATCGAAAGTGACGCACATCCGGCGTCACTTTCGACATCGTACTGTGTAAATGCTAGATGATACGATGAACGAGCGCAAAAACGTCGTTATCGTATCATCGTTGCATTCACCGATATTTCCACAATGCCGATGCCGCGACAGGTACGATGTTGTTCCTCGTTCCTGCGGCAGCACACATCGCTGTGTGTAAAGCCGCAGGAGCGAGGAACATCTCCTTACCTGCCGCCGGCGGCTATGCGGAAGGACGGAGGTGGGCGGGATGTTTACATCCTGCTCATCTCCGCCCCTCTGCCGCTATTGGCCGCCTGCCGTGTGACGTCGCTATGACGCCGCACGACCCGCCCCCTTAGGAAGGAGGCCTGTCGCCGGCCAGAGCGACGGTCGCAGGGCAGGTGAGTGCATGTGAAGCTGGCGTAGCGATAATTTTCGCTACGCCAGCTATCACACGATATCGCACCTGCGACGGGGGCGGGGACCATCGCGTGCGACATCGCAGCATCGGCTTGCGATGTCGCAACGTGCAAAGCCCGCCTAAGTCCATCTAGTTCAACCCGTAGCCTAACATGTTGATCCAGAGGAAGGCAAAAAAAAAAAACCCCAATGTGACAAACAAGTTCCAATGGGGAAAAAATTTCCTTCCTGACTCCACATCCGGCAATCAGACTAGTTCCCTGGATCAATACCCTGCCATAAAATCTAATATACATAACTGGTAATATTAAATTTTTCAAGAAAGGCGTCCAGGCTCTGCTTAAATGTTAGTAGTGAATCACTCATTACAACACCATGCGGCAGAGAGTTCCATAGTCTCACTGCTCGTACAGTAAAGAATCCTCGTCTGTGATTATGATTAAACCTTCTTTCCTCAAGACGTAGCAGATGCCCCCGTGTTCCAGTCGCAGGCCTAGGTGTAAAAAGATCTTTGGAAAGGTCTCTGTACTGTCCCCTCATATATTTATACATTGTGATTAGATCCCCCCTAAGCCTTCGTTTTTCCAGACTAAATAACCCCAAGTTTAATAACCTGTCTTGGTATTGCAGCCCACCCATTCCTCTAATAATCTTGGTCGCTCTTCTCTGCACCCTCTCCAGTTCAGCTATGTCCTTCTTATATATCGGTGACCAGAATTGTACACAGTATTCTAAGTGTGGTCGCACTAGTGACTTGTACAGAGGTAGAACTATATTTTTTTCATGAACTCTTATACCTCTTTTAATACATCCCATTATTTTATTAGCCCTGGCAGCAGTTGCCTGACACTGTCCACTAAAGTGAAGTTTACCATCCACCCATACACCCAAGTCTTTTTCTGTGCCTGTTTTACCCAGTGTTCTACAATTAAGTACATAATCATACATTTTATTTCCTCTACCCAAGTGCATGACCTTACATTTATCTACATTAAACTTCAATTGCCACTTCTCAGCCCAATTCTCCAATTTACATAAATCTCCTTGTAATATAAAATTATCCTCCTCTGTATTGATTACCCTGCAGAGTTTAGTATCATCTGCAAATATTGAAATTCTACTCCGCATGCCCCCAACAAGGTCATTAATAAATATGTTGAAAAGAAGTGGGCCCAATACTGACCCCTGTGGTACCCCACTATGAACTGAGACCCAGTCCGAGTACGTACCATTAATAACCACCCTTTGTTTCCTATCACAGAGCCAGTTTTTAACCCAGTTACACATATTTTCCCTTATCCCCATTATTCTCATTTTATGTACCAACCTTTTGTGTGGCACCGTATCAAAAGCTTTTGAAAAGTCCATATACACAACATCCACTGCATTTCCCTGGTCCAGGCTTGAACTTACCTCTTCATAGAAGCTGATCAAATTAGTTTGACAGGATCGATCCCTCATAAACCCATGTTGATACTCTGTCATAAGGTTATTTTTCTTGAGATACTCCAGTATAGCATCTCTCAAGAACCCCTCAAGGATTTTACCAACCGTAGAGGTTAAACTTACCGGCCTATAATTTCCCGGCTCAGTTTTTGTCCCCTTTTTGAATATTGGCACCACATTTGCTATGCGCCAGTCCTGCGGTACTGACCCTGTTATTAAGGAATCTGTGAAGATTAAAAATAATGGTCTATCTATCACAGAACTCAATTCCTGTAGTACTCTGCGGTGTATGCCATCCGGGCCCGGAGATTTGTCAACCTTAGTGATTTCGAGGCGGCGGTGTACTTCCTGCTGGGTTAAGCAGGTAATATTCAAGGGTGAATTTATGGCATTACTGGTCATGTCATCTGCCATGGCATTTTCTTGTATAAAAACCGTAGAAAAAAATTCATTCAGCAGGTTGGCTTTACCCTCATCCCCTTCCACCATTTCACCAAGACTATTTTTAAGGGGGCCAACACTATCACTTTTCAGTTTTTTACTGTTTATGTAGTTAAAGAATATTTTAGGATTATTTTTACTTTCTCTTGCAATGAGTCTCTCTGTCTCAAACTTAGCTAACTTAATTTGCTTTTTACATATTTTATTTAATTTTCTATAATTATATAATGCCTCATCACTACCTACCCTCTTTAATTCTTTTAAGGCTTTCTGTTTTTCTTTTATTGCTTCCCTTACAGCTCTATTTAGCCATAGGGGTTTCTTCCTATTTCTAGCATGTTTGTTCCCATAGGGTATATTTTCTGCACAAGCCCTATTCAGGATGCTCATAAAAGTCTCCCATTTGCTTTGTGTACTTTTTTTTATTGCACTAAGATCATCTCTCAACCGTTTAAAATTTGCTTTCCTGAAGTTTAGTGTCCTTGTAGCCCCTCTACTATACATCTTACTAAAGAATACATGAAAACTTATTATTTTGTGATCACTATTCCCCAAGTAACCCCCAACTTGTATACTTGATATTCTTTTGTCAGAAAGGATTATATCAAGGCTAGCAGAAACAACATGCCAGTTTGTCACTATATTTATTTATGCTAGCTAATTATCCATTACAAAGATCTCAATATGCAAAGAAATTGCTATTATCTCAAGGGTTCACCACACATATTGCATTTCTATAAAAAAAACAACCCAAAACACCCAGTGATATGAATGAGCATATGAGCATATTCACATTAGAAAGTGAGAGAATGGTATAATTTCTTTATGGCTCTATGTGGGTCAACATAGCAAATAGCAGACTTATATTTCCTTACTTGCTGTCACGCACAAACCAGCCGATGTCTGGTGCAACCGACATGCACAAACCATCTACTGGCCAGCTGATCACGAAACACACAGAGGACACCGGGGACACTTTAACAGCAGTGGATCCTGCCGCTAGGGAGAGGGAAGATGGACACCTCCTGCACTCACCTGCTGCTGACCCTGCACTCCCTAGCAAGCCCTATACGGGTTCTTTCACCCTGCCAACGAGCAGGATACCTAATGCCCTCGCAAAACCCTGAGCTCACCTTCACTAGTGAGATGACCAGCGAGGAACACTAGTCCTACAGCTACACAAAAACCACAAAAAGAAAAGGAAGACAAATAGGGGAATAACAAAGGCTAAATGTCAACCTCTTGGCTACAGTCAGACACCAGGACTGCAGCTCAGACCGTTTCAGACAGCAGGAGTTCCAGCAGCTCCTTCCACCTCAAGGCTAAATCTCAGACTGAGGATTCAGTATTACTGGCACCATCTACAGGGAGATGTGACCATATATAGGGGATGGAGTGGTCACAAACCAGATTCACCTGAGAAAAGGAATCCGAACCTGCTGGCAACGAAAACTGACATTCACCCTTGCCACACCCAAAAAAAAGAAAATACATTTCATCTCCAGAGTCTCACAAGGCAAAAAGAAACTATGGGCCCAAACCTGTCACAAGGCTCCAAACAATGGAAGACGTCCGTGACACATGCTTTGAGAAATACAGTTACGTTCACAATTGTGTTTTGACATACATTTGTCTCTCCCGGTGTTATGACCAAATAAATTGAATTAATTCCAAAGATAAATCTATTGTACAACTGATGCAAGCGGAAGCAAATCCGTATCGATTATTATGGCGCCCATCTGGGTTCCATTTCTGACAGATTTAGAACATAGCGTGCCTTTTCTTTTGTTATAACAACGGATGCAAACGAACACATGGGGTCTCACTTTCGTTAACATCAGTTGAGCAATGGATACATTTTTTACATAAATTCCCTTTGTTTCTAAAGACAGAATAATGTGAAAGAGCAAGTGGGAAATTAAAAAAAAGAAGTACACCTTGGGATATGTAAATGGTGAATGTGACAGACCAGATGAAAATTAATACATTTTAGTTGTGAGCAAATTAAAATTCCTTTCTATTTTAGTTATATCATAAATAGTATGTTTCACACAGGGCAGAAAATCCCCAGTGTATTAAGCGGCGGACTTCACACGCTGCGACATCGCTAACGAGATGTCGCTGGGGTCACGGAATTCATGACGCACATCCGGCCTCGTTAGCGATGTCGTTGCGTGTGAAACGCAGGAACGACCGTTAATGATCAAAATTACTTATCTAATCATTGATCGTTGACACGTCGTTCTTTTCCCGAACATCGTTGCTGTTGCAGGACGCAGGTTGTTCGTCATTCCTTCGGCAGCACACATCGCTATGTGTGACACCGCAGGAACGAGGAACATCACCGTACCTGCGGCCGCCCGCAATGAGGAAGGAAGGAGGTGGGTGGGATGTTTGGCCCGCTCATCTCCGCCCCTCCGCTTCTATTGGGCGGCCGCTTAGTGATGCCGCTGTGACGCCAAACGAACCGCCCCCTTAGATAGGAGGTGGTTCGCCGGCCACAGCGATGTCGCTAGGCAGGTAAGTATGTGTGACGGGTGTTAGCGATGTTGTGCACCACGGGCAGCGATTTGCCTGTGACACACAACCGAAGGGGGTGGGTGCTTCACCAGCGACGTTGCTAGCGATGTCGCTGCGTGTAAAGCAGCCTTTAAAGTCTTAAAAAAGGTTGAGGTGATGAAATCTATCTATACACTGTGTAAAAAACACACGGATAGCAACATGTAGTGCTGATATTAAGTCCGCAGCATTTCAATGACTGTTTTCCCTTCAATAGTACAAGTATATTTGAGCCTTTTTCAGGCATTTCATTCCTAAACAAAATGACTGGAACGCAGGATGTGTACCTGCCAGGGGCTTATCCCGGCATGGCAAAATTCCCAGTTCCATATTTTCTCTGTTTCCTATTCATGTTCTATACAATGCATCCAAGCCACTTCTCTATTATAATGCATTGTACAATGACATTTTAACTAAACCCATAAAATAAGCAGCTGTTTCTTTTACATACATTTAATAAAGAGACACTATAAAATAAACAGAAAAAAACATACCAGCTTCTTAAAGACAATATATAGGGAAATAAACAATGCATTATTTGTATAGTTTCAGCAATGGTAAGTTTTCCATGCTATCACATGTCAAAGTGTATGCATGCAAGCATTATCTCTTCTTCTAAATCTGCCCCTCATCATTATTTTGACTTTTTTCATTTACAGCCAGAAAGTAGCTTTTAGTAACAGAAACCCTCCCCAACTCCCAACTGCTCAGTCTGGAATGGAGACCAAACAAACATATGCCTTACCCCTAAATTAAAGAGAACCTGTCAGGTGCAATATGCACCCAGACCCAGGAGCAGTTCTGGGTACATATTACTAATCCCTGCCTAACCGTCCCTGTATACACTAGCATAGATAAAGAGATCTTTAGAAAAAAGTATTTCTAAAGATGTTTTATCGTATGCTAATGAGGCCAGAGACTAGTCGTGAGGGTGTTACTTCCCTCGACTAGTCCATCCTCTTAGCATGTTAGTACACCCCCAGGGGCGTGCTAACATGCTATTCAATGCAGCATCTCCAGCGGTGATGCACGTACCTGTGTCCACGGTGAAAACTGAGCTGAATGTGTATGCATCCTGGCTTCAGACAGGTCTAGTGGGCATGACCAGAAGTGCAGGGACATTCAGCTCAGCGTTCACCGCTGACACAGGTATTCACATCACCACTGGAGACGCTGCGTTGAATAGCATGTTAGCACTCCCCTGTGGGCATACTAATGTAACAGGGTGCAACACCAGTATGTCTGACAATTTAATGCTATAGCTTAGATTGGCCACAAGATGCGACTGTGGAGCAGATAATCTCTATAAACAGACTTTAAAGGGAACCTGTCACCAGATTTGGGCCCTGTAAGCTGCGGCAACCACCAGTGGGCTCTAATATACAGTGTGCCGCCCCTGCAGCAGTCGACTGCTTGGATCTGGGGTCGCTGTGGCTCGATGGTCTCTGGACCCGGGGGCTTGCAGCCACTCAAAAGGAAGGGGGGTATTTACATGGGATAAGTGTTCGTGACACCACCCGTGGTTCACGGTAAGGGGAGTACCGCCGCTGCCTCCATGCACAATTATATAGATGTTTCTGAGTGACCCTTCGGCCTGAAGCTGTCAGGGTCCCGCTCCCTATATCTAAATAGGGGAGCTATGCTCTCGATGGCTGACACTTGGGATTTCAGTGGGCCGCACACGCTGAAAAGCCCTATCCCCCTCGTTGTGTTGGTGCCTTCGATCTCTGAGCTCTTGGGGAAAGTTCATAAAGAGACTATCCTCTACATGTGAATTACCAGGTTGCGTGAAGCTACTCCTTGATCTAGAGTCCTGTACCCCACCGTGCTCGGTACCGGTCTGGTTACTGGACTTTTCGGTGCCAACCGTTTTCCAAAACTAAGTCTGGGCACCCTTCTCCAATACCCTGTGACCAGATCTCCAACTCCTCTAGTCCCAGACCACCGTCTGCGACCCAACCAAGGTCACACAAGGAACCTCCAACTCCCTCAGCTCCTCACTCTCTGAGGGCTACTACTTGACTGACTTCTTCCCTCCCACCAGTCTGCCTGACCCCTAGGTGGGTGGCCCTTTTCCAGCTAGACCACCCAGTGGTGTACCTGACAGGGTGTGGATTGAGGTGTGGTTAGGATTTGAGTGCTGATGGAAGCAATACCAGTAGTTAGGATCCCAGAACCATGGAGGGTGAGTTCTGCACCATGAGAGACAGGGTGCAGTTCCCTGTGACACCCGTGATGGAGTCAGGGGCGTCACATACAGCATTCTAACATGCTGTATATAAGAGCCCTGGCTGCTGTGTAGAACATAAAAAACACTTTATAGTACTCACCTAGAGGGCATTGTGGTGAAAACTGGTCAGATGGGTGGCGCTGTTCTCCGGGACCGGCGCCTCCTCTTTCGGCCATCTTAGTCCTCCTTCTTCTGAAGTCGGCATGCATGACGCATCCTACGTCATGTACACATGCCGGTATTAAGGTCCTGCGCAGGCGCACTACAATACTTTGATCTGCCATGCTCAGGGTAGATCAAAGTGCGCCTGCGCAGGACTTCAATGCCAGCGAGGGTGTATGATGTAGGATGCGTTATATACGCCGGCTTCAGAAGAAGGAGGACAAAGATGGCCGAAAGAGGAGGCGCCAGTCCTGGAGAACGGCGCCACCCATCTGACCAGTTTGCATTGCACAGACCCCTAAGTGATTATTATAAAGTGTTTTTTATGTTCTACACAGCGGCCTGGGCTGTTATATACAGCATGTTAGAATGCTGTATATAAGAGCCCACTGGTGGTGGCTGCAGCTTATAGTCACCAAATCTGGTCACAGGTTCCTTTTAACTAACTTTCAGCCAGGGAGTGGGTGAGCAAAAGAAATCCCGGGCAAACAATAGAGAGAAGAAGGACGTGCGTGGGACCTGTTCGAGGCTCTGCTTGGTGACCTGGCAAATTCGACTACTGTGTTTCTTTTGTGGATTTTTCTTTTTATTATTTCTATCTTTTCATCCCCGGACAAGGGGAACCACCTGAGTGGACATCGTGTTTGATTTTTGGGGTCTTTACCAAAAAGGACCTGGTGGAGATTATCCAGGAAGTAGAAGACTGTGTTAACTGCAGTAGGAGTAGGTGACCGACGCCATCTTGAAGAAAGGCTGGAGCTCTGAATATCGCCAAAGACAGAGGGATCTGTGTGCTTTTGAAACGGACCAAATCATTTGTAACAATTTTTCTGGAGACCCGGTCTGTGTAAAGTTAGCCAGTTAGGGATAGTTAGTCAGGATTAAAGACACTTTAAACAAGGCTATTCACTGAAAGCTAACGCTGAAATGGAACTGTACTTATTGTTTTATCCTGGGACATTCTCTCTGAAAAGAAGCCTGTCAAAGTTTAAGCTGTGAGGTTCTACAAGTAATATACCAATGCTAAAGTGACAAGTTCGCCTCTGCTACATTGCGCTGTCTGGAGACAGTGAGGTATAGGACACTGTATAGTGAGATATTTAAATATGTTTGCTTCATTCTGAGGAATTATTGGGAACAAGGCCAGGTACCCCTGTTATATTGGGAATAGCGTGGGAGGTGGTTGTAGGATTGTACTCCTGGAAGGACCACGTGTCGCCGTCTGTAGTAGCGTCCCTGGGTAGGCTCCATTATTAGCAAGGGGTGGGAGTTGAATAGCCGGGGAAGTATAACCCAGTCCCCTGTCCTGCAGACTGACACTTGGGGTCTTTCAGGCTGCATAAATTGTTATTTGTATATTTTGGGCTGTTGTGACTCATAAACTGTAGAGGTCCTGTTATTATCAATCTTTGGAACATTTGTAATTTGCCTGAAGAAGGAGCCTTTGTGCTCTGAAAGCTTGCTCATATGATTTTTTTCTGGTTAGCCTATAAAGGTATCACTCCTAAAATACTTTTGTCATTCTTGGGACATACTATTTCACTTGAACATATAAAGAAAACAGATGGCTTATAATCTTTGTGTGATTACACTAACATGCTAAGAGGGCAGACTAATCAGGGAAAGTAATGCCCTCACAACTAGTCCCTAGGCTCATTAGCATATTATAAAGAATTTTTAGAAATACTTTTTCTAAAGATCCCTTTATCTATGCTAGTGTATACAGGGACAGTTAGGCAGGGATTAGCAATATGTACCCAGAACTGCTTGTGCTTCTGGGTGCTTATTGCACTTGACAGGTTCCCTTTAAGCACATGTCCTCATAAACTTATATCTGTAAGGCCAGGTTCACACTAACATATACAAAATCATACATTTCACGTCCAGAAAAAAAAAATGTCTTCCCTTTCAATATGCACTCCGTATTTCTGTTTTGGCCATCTGTGTGGCATCTGTTTTTTACGATAACAATTTCACAAATAATAAAGGACAAGTAAGCATCCCTATCTTTAGAATAGTAATGTATCCGTGAAAAACGCATGACATACAGATGGTAACCCTTAATTGTTTTTACACACCCATTGACTTTTAATGGGTGAGTCTAATCTGGAATATGAATCAAAGTACTATATACTGGAAAGAATTTTTACACGCAGACCATCAGTCCCCATGTGTAAGTTTATTGCAACTACAACATTGACTTGTATTGGTCCGTGTGCTGTCCACATGGTACCCGTTTTGTATAATGACAGCACACTGATGTTTAATAGGTTCGTCTGAATGAGCCCTAAGGGTATGTTCACATATTGTTTAAGCAGTATGAACAAAAAAAATGTTTTTCAGGGACTATTACCATATATTCTTACGTGTCACTGTATCACTCCAACATAAACCCACTGTGGCACATTTTCTGGGATTGCCCAATATTAAAAAACCTCTGGTTAGAAATATCCAAACTAATTAATCAAATCACCCATTCCAACATAGTTATTACCCCCCAATTAGCTCTCCTCTCTCTAGACCTTGACCAGATTGATCCATCCTTCAAATTTGTTATTATCCACATCTTCCTCACCACCAGATCCCTTATTGCAGCCAACTGGAAAAATTCCCTCCCTCCATCTATTACACAACTTATTGAAGCATTAGCCCAACACAACAATTTTGAGAAACATTATGCCACTATTAACAATAATTTCCCGAAATATTTCCGGCAGTGGAATCCATGGAATCAATACCGCCAAGGCGTTACATGAGATCAGATGATCCTACTAATTGAATCCTAACATGTGGTTGTCTTTGTGTTCATCTTATTATTTAGCCTTCAGCTTGGGTTTTCTTATAATATTGAAATCCTCTAGACGTTGACAAATGTGATATATTTCATAGTTCTCAATTATAACTGTTGTATATGTTTAATCCTCATATTCTCTCTCATATTGCAACCAACTTATTAGATGTTCTCCCTTTCCCACTTTCCCTCCCTTTTTCCTTCCCCATCTTCCCAGTTTCCCCAATAAAAATTTCACTTCTCTCCTCAACCCCATACTCTTCTTCCTATCCTTACTCCCTTTCCCATTTCTATAGTACTTAAATGGTAAGATTATAGAATATAAGAATGATTAATGCAATGACAATACAACTCTTTCAAATTTGTACTTCCCCACAAATTTTCAAAATAAAAAATATTTTAAACACATAAACCCACTGTGGTAGAGGAGTAACTTGTAGCTCTTGGGTTCCAAAGACAAATCTACAACTGAGGACTAACTTTTTTTGGAGGGACAACTTAATGCCACTATACCTATTTAATTATTTTACTCACTTATATAATACTATTAATTCCACTGTGCCTTACAGGCGTGGTCATCAATGTCCCCGTTGGGGCTCACAATCTAAGGTCCCCATTAGTATGTCTATGAAGTGTGTGAAGAAACCAGAAAATCAGGAGGAAACCCACACAAACACACTGAGAACATACAAACTCCTTGCAGATGGTGTCCTTGGTGGGATTTGAACCCAGGACCCTAGCAAGGCTGCAGTGCTAACCACTGAGCCACTGTGCCACCCTACATATGAGACTAATATCAGCTGAACCATCAATATTAACAGGTTGGGCTGACAGTTTAATGTGTATAGGGAGGCCTGACTTTTCTTCCAACAGACAGTGTTAGGGAAGATAAGGACCGAGTATATTGGATTTTGGACTGGCGATCCTTTTATTCTCTTATTTCTATGGAAATATGCCACCACCAGAGATGTTTGGTAGCAGCTCTCATAGCGAACAGAGGAGCACTCGGCTGAGTGAGCACTCATATGTATGAGTTAGGCGAGATCACTATTTGCCGAACGATCAGCTGAGCCATCGTTCAGCCGACAGTCATCTAAAGTGTATGGAGGGCTTTATGCTTGAGGGTCTAAGTGCAATCTTATAATATGCATCCCCTTAAATCTTCACCCCTCAGCAGGGCTGTAGACATTCTTAGACCGATACTTGACCCCAAAAAGGAATCGAAGTCTAAACACATATTTACACTTGTGCCCCTTGCTCCAATGACCTACGAGTCTCATACACACTTTTTGCATCTTCTCACTCCCATTATTAAATTGTTTCCTGTACTGCACCCATTCTATGGAAATCTATAGGATATTCCATAAATGTCTGATAGATTACTTGAGACCACCAGTTATATTAAGATGAGAGATCACTCAATATCATCTTGTGACTATTTTGAATGAAGTAATGATCACACATTTGCAATCAGCTCTCCAATCAGACCCTAGATATGGAGGAAGGGATTGTTGCAGAGAGATTTATCTATCAAATACTTATCCTGCATACAGTATGCCATAAATGATTACTGTGCCCTGACTTTAAAGGGAACCAACCAGCAGGATTTTCATTTATAAAGTAAAGCTAGTGATATACTGGAGCTAGGATGCTGAATGTAAGCATACCTTTTGTTCACAGATTGGATGCTTTATTTCAGAAATATGTGCAAGTAAAGTTCCAGCAAAGCACTGCTATTTGATTGACAGGTGCATCAGGAAGGGAATATGAGGATCAGGTTTTGTAATCTGTTTCCACCCGTCTGTCTGCATGCCCGGAATTAATGTCTATGATGGCGATAGGGGAGGAAGACGAGGCAGGCAGACAGGAGTAGGATTAGATAGCAAGACCCGACCCACATATTCACTTCCTGTTGCACCTGTCAATCAAATAGCAGTGCATTGCTGGACTTTTACTTGTACATATTTCTGAAATAAAACATCCAATCTCTGAACAAAAGGTATGCTTACATTCCTCATCCTAGCACCGGTATGGCACTGGCTTTACTTTATATATGAAAATCCTGCTGGTTGGTTCCCTTTAATGGGTAGCATTTAAGTCCTGTTTTACTTGTTCCACAAAAAGTGGAATGCTCCAACTAAATCACATTTTGAACACATACTGTATATATAACACTTTTACATTTTGTATTCTTTAATAACAATATTTTGTATGCATTCAGCTGATTGCAGATTTTCCTTTATTATAACAAGGACAAATTCCTTTGTTCATGACTGATATTTTTGGCAAGAGAAATGAGCATTCACTTGATAAAACCATCTGAAATATGTGAAGAAAATAAACAGAGCATACAGCTACCAGCTACAAATATTATGCTAGTGCAGATTAGTAAAACATCAAGAGCACATTCATCATAAAGCAGCGTCAGCGGATCTTTTAAGAAACATTTTCTCCCATGTCAACAGAGTTAGGAACCCAATTATAACCCATCTTGGTTCAGTCTAAACTAAATGTCAAAAATGTAAAAAATTACGAAACAAGCAATAGAAAAACAGGGGTGTCCCACAAACTTTATTTATGCCTATTTATAATGTAATTAGATATTTTAGAACTTCTATATAATTTTATTAGCTTATTATACGTTTTTTCAGTAATAATTTAATTTATGTTTGTTAATTAGATGCTCATTATCATTAAAGGGGTTGCCCGACACCACTCACTATTCATGAAAGGTACAAGAGTACGATACATGCCAACTGTGCAGTGCCATTAGGTATTTTCAGATGTAACCTTATTTGTGCCCTTAACTTTCTGTTGCAAAAGTAAGCAGCAGTACTTATCCAATTTAATGAGAGATTGTTGCAAGACTTGGATTCCAGCAATCTCCCACTAAACTTTTAAAGCGGATGTGTCACCAGATTTCACAATCCAAACTGCATTTTTTTCCAACCTCTTTCTGATGTACGACATACATATGCAGCATATGTGGGGTGTGGGCTTAAGTAAAAAACTGATGTCACTTTATAAAACGCAAGTGTGAACAGGTGCATACTGTACATGAGATATATTATAACAAAAAAGACAGTTGCACTTTGAAATGCTAAGATTTGTTAATGAATAATATGCATTACTGCTAAGAAAAAACAGATACAAATGGAGATACTAATCATATTAATAAGGCCAGTTTTATGTGAGCCCAGCAGCCAACGTCAAGGCGTAGCTCTTAATGCTGGATCCCTATATGTTAATATTCCTATATTCCTTTTTAACATATCTTAGCAAGTCAGAGTGCAGCTGTTATGGTTTGGGCTTGGCATTCCCCTATCCTCCCAATCACAACGTGCTCACTAGCTGCTATGGCTATAGGGACCTACCCCATCTTTGAGAAGCCAAACTACAGGCTACTCTTGACAGAATATCATCAGATGGCAGGTTCAGGGACTTAAAAAAATGAAAAATAATAAAAAATTAGAAAATATTGAAGTTTGATTTCCTCCCTTTTCCCAATTTGAAAATGCAAAAATTAAAAATGTTCAAAAATTGAACATTTTTCTTATCACATTGTACCTAAATGTCTGACCTTTGAAAATAAAAATATTAATGAAACCGAACAGTAAACACATAAATAAATGCATCTCCTATCAAAGTACAATAAAAGGGACGTTCAAATCATTTCATCACTTTTTTGTTTCGTGTTTTTTTTCAGTACATTATGTTATAAAGTGAATGGTGTAATTAAAAACAATCCTAATTACTATATAGAAAGGTTACAAAGTTATGTCTTTTTGAAGACAGGGAGAGAAAAATGAAAGCGAAAAATTGAAAATTCAGGTAAAGATGAAATCTCTTTGAATTACAAGGTCAGAAAATGCTCATTTTAATATCAAGATTATACAGCCATCCCGAGTCCAGCTACAGCTGGAATGCTCCTTTTAATATCAGGCAGGAAACCTTCAAAAGGATTATACAGCCATCCTGACATAGATTTTCAAAGTACATCAGCTTCTTCAGTTCTAATAATGTATCTAGTGCATATTGAGAAATCTGACGACAGATCCTCTTTAAATGGGTTGTCTAGCTTTAAAAAGTTGTTGTACGAGGGTTGTTGATAAGTCTTTGGCTTTGTGATCTTTTTTTATTTCTATGGTAATGAATGTTACATCACACAAAAGCCTTATGTGTCTAATATATGTTTTCAAAATTTTGTGTTAGTTTCTTATGGCAACAGTGTTCTACGCACGCAGGAAATAAAATGTTGGAGTCTAATGTGATATTCACAGTAACTGAAAGCAGAGAAGTGAGAAAAGTCTTAATTCTGCAAGGAAAGTCCGCAAAGGATATTCATGGTGATATGTCGCAGACATTGGGGGAGCAATGCCTTTCATATTCCACAGTTAAGAACTGGGTTGCCAAATTTAAAACAAACCACTTCAGCACCAATGATGAGGAACGTCCTGGACGACCAAAAGTTTTTTGTTCCGGAGATCGTCAATGCTGTGCACAACCTCATACTGAAGAATCGACGAATTTTAGCTAAAGCAATCACAGACATCATAGAGATTTCCTGTGAATGTGTTTGTGTCATTATCCATGAACATTTGGACATGAGGAAGCTATCTGCAACAAATCAGAGAAGCATGCGAGTGAAAACTTCCCGGTCCATTTGTCAGCGTTTCCGGACTGATAAGAACTTCCTAGATCGACTGGTCACTATGGATGAGACCTGGATTTATTTGTATGACCCTGAAAACAAGGAGCAGTCAAAACAGTGGAGGCACAGTGGTCCTCCTCATCCAAAGAAGGTCAGGGTGCAAAAATCAGCCACTTAAGTGATGGCGTCGGTGTTCTTGGATAAGGAGGGCGTACTGCTAGTGGACTACCTTCAAAAGGGTTCCACCATCAATGCAAGGTATTACTTTGACCTTTTGGACCAATTGAAAACAGCTCTGAAGGCCAAAAGTTGCGGAAAACTGTCCAAAGGAATCTTGTTTCTGCAAGACAATGCCTCCGCTCACACTGCACAAGCAACCATGGCAAAACTGGCAGAACTGGCCTTCCAGCTGGTTGATCACCCACCTTGTTCACCAGATCTAGCTCCCTTCGACTATCATCTGTTTCCAAACCTGAAGAAACACCTCAAGGGTACCAAATTTTACACCATTTCTGATGCCATGTGTGCTACGGATGCCTGGTTTGAGGCACAACCAAAGTCCTTCTTTTTGCTAGGCTTACAGAACTTGGAATACTGATGTAAGAAGTGTGTTGAAATCAGTAGAGAGTATGTGGAATAAATGTAAAGTTTCATCATCCTATCTTGTTTCTTTCTGGGTAAAGCCAAAGACTTATCAGCAGCCCCTCATATTACAGTGTATGATAGTGAATTACAGTTTTATTATATGAAAGTAAAAAGAAAAATATTAATATTCTTGAATTATCTCAGTCTTAAGGTATGATCACCGATCTCGCTTCTAGCTGTGGTTCAACACTGTAGAGTTTCCGGTGTCCAGAGAAGGGGGCTGGCTTATCTTTCAAATGAGCCATTCATCCAGGTATATTTTTCCCTGAAATTCTTTGGTGTTTCAAAGATATAGTATTAAAGATTTGGCCTCGGAACATAGCTGGAGGTGAGACTAATCCAGTGCTGTATCTGCTAGGCTCTTCCCAGCGCTGCTCCAGGTGATTAACAAGTCTCGCACGATGGAAAAGAAATGTCAATCAACTGGGGCACCACAAGCAAAAGCTAAGTAGGAGTGGCACCAGACTCCGGCTATGGCCCCCGACCAGATCTTCAAACTTAACCAGAGTATTTCAAACAGAAATATACTAAGTTGGAATTGTGCAGCTAGGTCTGATTCATGCGGTCTGTAGTTTGGGCAGCATGAATCAGCTGACATGTGGGGGGGCTTTTTCTGCATAGTTAGTAGACTGTATAATAAAATGAATGTTGTCTTTGAAAAGCTGCACATGACAAAATAATAAAAAAAAAAAATATGACTCTTGGAGGAAGGGGGAAAAAATGTAAACAAAAAACACAAAAGAAAAATTACCCAGTCGGAAAATGGTTTGAACAGTATGAAACAACTATTCTGTTGTCACTACTTCCAGTCTAGATTCCATTTGTAAACTATACATTTAGTCGTGTAGGCGGTGCTCCAGTACGGACTAGTCAGTCTCCTCGCTGCTGGCATGGCCACATTATTGACTTATCTTGTATTTAATATTATAATGATATGTTATATGGCGTTTAGAATAAAACAAAAGGAACTTGAGAGATATTAGTAAAGTATTATTGACATTGACTTCAGATGATAAAGCTCAGACATCATCTTGACACTTGAGAGGAGTCCCTAGTAGAACGTTTATAGCACAGATCAAGATTATAGGCACAAAAACACTTCATTGTATCACATGACTTTGGTAGTTACACATTATTAACTGTGTAACTTGTTTAATTACACCTCAATATGTCCTATTGTTTTGGGTGTATTTCATCAAGTAGTGAACTAACATGTTAGGTTTCATGCACGAATCCATGTGACAGTCTAGTTTTGTCTTTTCTTTTGGACTAACATTGTCTGAACCTGCTGATATCAATGGCTTCAGCCGATGGTCTAATGTGTTACAGACAATACTGGGGGTGGGTAAGGATCTGGCATTTCCTTTCTTTACATATAGCGTGGATGGAGAAGAGAAGGGGTTAACACCGCACTGCCGAAGTCATGGATCAGACAGAATTATTGAAGGCGATTTTATTTTAATTCATTTTTTCACAAATGGTGAGGTCACAATTACATTTTTTTTTTACTAAGAGCCGATTATATATCACACTCTCCATCTCCAACTCGTATGTCATACTTTAACAACCAAATCTCCAAGTTCCATACCAAGTGAAATAGAATACCAAAATTCAAAATATATTAAAGATGTGCTAGAATAATTTATTATAGAAATTGTATGAATACAAACCATGTTGTATTCTATAGAAACCAAATGAATGATGTCATAGGGTTAAGCTTACACTGATGGGCGGGGACGTTTCACATTTCTGCACGTACCCCTGCGGCTCTTATTGGTGCATGGTAATTTCATTGTGTGAGGTACTATAGAAGCTGGTTACATGATGTAATAAACTAGAAACCTTCAGTACACCACATTTGTCTGTGATGCATTGATTTCTCCAAGCGCTTGTAAAACAAATCTTAATAATTTGGAATTCCAAGGGCATATAAGCAGAGTATTTCGCTCACAAAATCACAGATTAATTGTTGTTACATTTTTGTATAATTTCTGTTTTTCATTTTATTTCTGCTCCTATTCTCCTCCCCACCTCGTGAAGATCAGTCAGGTGACCAGGCTGATACCTGAGCGCCGTTTTTTGAATTCTAAACTAATTTGTTTCTTTATATATAGCTTAACATTACAGAGGCTTGTTGCATATTTGTGATTTGTCCTGAGGAAGGAAGCATAGCCTTCGAAACACGTAGAATAAAATCACCTTCAATAACTCTGATCCATGACCTCGGCAGCGCGGTCTTAACCCCTTCACTTCTCCATCTACGCTATATCTATTTCATAGAGACTGCTGTCGCCTAGGATTTCCAAACTTCTGTGGTGGTTGTGAGTGATCACAACCCCTCAAGGTGAGCAATTCCCTCTTTGTCACCCTTTTATCCCTCAAGGATATGTCCTCCATATTGTGTCTCTTGTCTTTTCAGCAATTTCTTCTATTTCCTTTCTTTAGAGAACCAAAAGGATTGGCAGTCATAGGGATAAACTGCCACTAAAGATGGCTGACAGTGACTATCTCATAGACAACGCAAGAGTGTACGGCAGAGCGAGTTATCCGGTCGGGAAAGATAGCTGTCAGCTAAAATATCGACCAAACCATCATTGGGCCAACAGCTATCTAAGGCCGGTTTCACATTTGCGTTGTTTTGATGCAAATGGAATTCATCACTAATGTAGTACAGCTCATTTATTTACAGTGTAAGCGCGACACCATGTGGACACATGCGGGTAGTGCAGGAAGCACAGAATAGCATGGTGTCGCGCTTCCACTGTAAATAAATGAACTGTAATACATTAGTGACGGATTCCGTTTGCGTCAAAACAACGCAAGTGTGAAACCGGCCTAAAGTGTGGGGTTTAAAGGGGTTGTCTACTACTAGGACAAGCCCTTCTCATTACCCTTGTTTGCCCTAATTAAAATAAAGTTTTTACGCTCCTCCTATATTGGTGCTATTCCACCAGAGTCAGCACCCGCACACCTGAAGCTCACACGAAGTTGTTACGTCACGCAAACCCCGCACTGGCTTTTCTTTCTTCACCTTTGAACGTATAAGTAATTAACAAGAAGTGAGCAGCTAGTCGCAGCTGTCGCTTCCTGTTAAGTACTCATATATCTGAAGGCAAGAAGAAAGAAGCAAGCAGTGATCAGGTGTGCTGCTCGCGTAATGTAACAACCTCATGGGAGAGAGCGTGCAGACTCTGCTCCCATGAAAATGCTCTTGTGAAACTCACACCCTTACTGTTTGAGCGCATCTGGGCTGGAGGGTGATGATGTGAGGAAACGAGTAATGGCTGCACTGGAGATTTTGGATCCG
Source organism: Anomaloglossus baeobatrachus (assembly GCF_048569485.1). Classification (NCBI taxonomy): domain Eukaryota; kingdom Metazoa; phylum Chordata; class Amphibia; order Anura; family Aromobatidae; genus Anomaloglossus; species Anomaloglossus baeobatrachus. The sequence continues at coordinate 583,576,043 of NC_134353.1, read as the reverse complement.
TTTTTCATCTAGGGAGTCCTTTTACGAATGTCCTGCATCTGAAGAACACTAGGGTTTAAGATAAGTAGCTAATGCTCTATATCATGGGTCCACAATTCCAGTCCTCAAGGGCCGCCAACAGTGCATGTTTTCAAGATTTCCTTAGTATTGCACAGGTGATAATTTAATCACCTGCACAGTTGATGCTTCCAACACCCATGCAATACTAAGGAAATCCTGAAAACATGCACTGTTGGTGGCCCTCGAGGACTGGGGTTGGGGAACCTCTATATCTTGAGTGGTGGTTACTATTGATTAAATCTGCATCCAATGTTATATGAATAGAATCTGCTGTTAACCCTTTATGCCTTAATGTTCACCAGGACATTGGTTGGTTTAGACATTTAGGTTTAATTATCATCTGAACATTGTTTAATATTGGTTTAATTGGAGAGATTTAACCATCATTTGATTCCCAGTGTGATATAGGACTACCAGTATTGAATACTGTGCTTTGTCTTTTTGAACTAACTCTCTAGTCCACTCCTGAGGAACCTCAGATAGATGAGGGGAAACGTGTCGGGTGGTTTTCTTTTTGAAGCAACTTGAAAACACTGAGAAGTGGTTATATTTTGGGTTATTACACCTTGATATCTTCCCAATTTAAATCACATTGGTTGTAGTTTATCCTTATCATCTATATTCGATTTGATTGTTGGTTCATTTTTGGATTGTTTAATCCTTGTCAGTACTCTCACCTTTAGACTTGCTAGGGTCGCATTAGGGCCTGAAGGGATAGTCGTCGTTGAGAGGGGGCGCAAACTGCGCAGGCTATAGGGTAAGCCCCTCTGCGGCAAGGAAGGGGCGAGATTAGGCGATATGAGAGCCAGCCCCCCTTGTATTGTATTATTGTTTCATTGTGAAGTTGAAATTTGTAATTTTTGAAACATAGGTGTTGGGGTTTACTCCTTACCCCTTTTAAAATTTATACTATTAAAACTGAATGTTAGAAGTTTTTGCTTTAGTTCTAAAAAAATTAATGCTCTCCTCCAGCAAACATGGGGAATGAGAAGGGGTTGTTGATTAGTGGACAATCCTTTTAAGTCTACATGGCAGCACAGTTAATCTATTTATGCCAATAATTCTAACACCAGAGCAAAGTGTTATGTCTTATCTGAAACAATTGTGACACTATGAAGTGTACCATAAGATAGATGTAATAGTAGATCGACAATTTATCTAAGATAAACAAGTGTGTTTCCTTTTTCAGGAACATTGCAACTTACTTTGGAATTTACTGTAATACCAAAAACAGCCAATGGATAAGAGTGGTGTAGAGTGTCTTGCACAATGAGTCACATAGTCTCTTGGTGAACATTCTAGTTGTGAGACCAGTGAACCCACATTGGTGGCATATTCTGACATTAGGCCAGATTTCAATGTGTGCGAATTGTTTTGTTTCCTGTAATAATGCCTAAAATATTCATATTCTTAGAAAATGCCTCAATACTTTATTTTTTAATAAACATTTTACTACAGCACAGAGGGAACCAGCAGTAAAAACGGAAATGAAACAATGTATAGACCACACAATGTTTGAAGATTTTGTGAGCAAAGGCAAATAAAAAGATGAAAAATAAATAATAGTCATTTATAAGATTTTCTCTCCATAGTACAAGGAAGTTTCCAAACGCTCCATCATGATGAATACAACAAGTTGGATAGGTCTAATGTAGCGTTTAGTGCAACAGAAAGTTCTTGTTCCAGAAGCTGATGAAGAGATACGCCATCATGTGAATACACCCAACTTTTTCCAGTCCAGTCATATCTTTTAGGGCCACTGTTTAAGAAAAAAAGTATTTTACATCAGAGATGAATGTAAAAGTATTGGAAAAAAAAAACTATTTGACAAGTATAACAGTTACAAGACAGGACACAACGCTTCATTTTTTAATCTACTGCCCACTTCTATGACAAATAATTTCTTCTCAGCGATCTTATGGCATCACTTATTGCATCAGTGATTTCAAAGCCTAGGCTCCTAGTGTCGTGGTCACAGACAGTGACATGGTATGGAGTTCCACGTGCGGTTAGTACATTGGAAAATCACCTTGTCAACCATAAAGGTCATGACTAGGGCTGGGCGGAGCCGGACTGAAAAAGTCCGGATCCATGCGATTTTAAAGTTGCCCGGGTGCCGGATCTGGGTTTTTGATCCAGCACGCGAGAAAATAAAAAAAATAAATAAAAGGAAAAATAAAGTAAATACGAATGAAGCAAGCGATTCATACTTATCCAGGCTCCAGCCTGGCTGTAAGCTGCTCCCGTGCTGCTGTATGCTGTTCTTGTGGCCTCCCTGAGCCGCTCATTTCATATGTACTACTCACTGTAGTATTCAGATGTAGCAGAGATGAATCATTGTGGGACCTCGTGTGGATTACTTTGGACCTACAGGGTCTGTTGGGGTTAATAAAGTGCTGAAAGAGGGTGGGTTTTTGTATTTTATTGCAAATAAAGGATTTTTTCGGTGTTTGTTTACTTTCACTTACAGATTAATGATGCGGGTGTCAGACTCCTTGCATCATTAATCTAGGGCTTAGTGGCAGCTGTGGGCTTTTATTAACCCCTTATTACCCTGATTACTACCGCATCAGGACATTCGGAAAGAACCAGTAAAGCGCTGGGCTTTTCACATCGTATCACCAAGCAGCCGCACACTCTCCGGACACGAGCATGCTGCTGCATAGAAATACATGCACATTCACGCTCCTGTCAGGAGAGTGTGTGGCTGCCAAGTGATGCGATGCAAGACTTGTGCGTGTGACTCCGGCCTTATTTTGATACACAGCCATGATAAAGCCCGACAGCTGGGGACTGCAGCCGTGGGCTTTATCTGTACTAGTATCAGAATACGGGGACCCTGCGGCGATTGTTTTATTTATTCATTTATTTTTATATCATGATAATTACCAGCAGACCGCTGCACTGCTTTCTCCGCCCACCAGCTGTCCTGGTGCCTGTGATTGGTTGCAGTCAGCTGCCACACTGCCACTCAGGGTGGGGGCGCATCTAACTGTAACCAATTACATGCGCATGTAGGCGGGAAAAGCAGTTAATATTCAATGAGGGTTAATTGTTGGCTCCGGAAGGGAAAGCGGGACCTGGAAATAGCCGCTACGACTATTTGATCAGCAGACATGTGCACCTAAGACCTAAATTTTTTAACTGCATGAGAGGACACACACTAGCTAGGGACCCCAACGTAGAGAAATACTTTGGCGTAGTGTTGGAGCTCTGTTGCATTGATCAATTCAATAGCTAAATTTCTCTTTATTCATATGTTCATGGCAGTAATGCAGATTCCATTTTTCATACCTTCATTCTTACATATAGCTATTGGATTTTTCATGTCAGTATTCACACAGCAGTTTCTGCTTTTCATATATTTCCCTTACATAGTCACTGGAGTGCATACCTTCTCTCCAAATAGTGTAGATTTTTTAGGTTTTTTGCACCCAGTTTGGACTCCGTATGGTGTTCCAGATGTTATTTTTGATTGATGTGCACCTAACAGGCGTAGATAGATCACCATACCTGTTAGCCCTTAGATCGCACTGTCAAACTCTGGCAGCGTGATCCAACTTGCGCTTGCGGGGATCGCCCTTTTGCCTGCTGCCTATGGAGGCCCCATAACGTGATCACGCAGAGCTAATGGGTTGCCATGACAGTGTGGGGTCAGATGATGACCCCTGTCGCCGTCAAGAGGTGCTTCCTTTGAATGCCGACAGAGCACTCACAGGAGATCATCATTTCTACTGATCACACAGTGCAGGCATAAAGTCCCCTGGGGGACTAGTAAAAAGCAATAAATAAAAAAAAAAAAGCAAAATAAAAAAAAGGTTTTAAATATGAAGAAAAAAAAAATCAAGACAAAACCAAAAAGTTCAAATAAAACAATTAAAAAACAATAAAACCTCCCTGTATATTTGGTATTGCCGCATTCAAAAATGCTTGATCTATTAAATTATAAAACCAATTAATCTGAAAGGTAAAAGGTAAAGGGCATGGCAAAATAAAACACAGATTACGTTTTTTAGTACCCGCAACATTGCATTAAAATGCAATAACAGACTATCAAAACATTGCATTCATCAAAAGATAGCATGATTAAAAACCAGGGCTGTGGAGTCGGTAAGCCAAACCTTCGACTCCGACTCCTCAATTTCCCTTGCACCGACTCAGACTCAGACTCCACGACTCCGACATATATTGCTTATAGTTAAGTGAAAAATGTATTGTAGTACAATATGAACATCAGACATTTAATCATTTTTATGATACAATAATCAAGATATTTGGATAGAACATAAAACATATTTATTGGAATACAACTTTAGAACACAAAAAAACTGTAATAAATTGTAAATATGTAATACACTATGTAATATACAGTAGATTGCATATATAATTTGTGTGTGTGTGTATATTACATATTGTATTACATATTTACAATTTATTTTTTTGTGTTCTAAAGTTGTATTTCAATAAATATATTTTATGTGCTATCTAAATATCTTGATTATTGTATCATAAAAATGATTAAAATGTCTGATGTTCACATTGTACTACAATAAATTTTTCACTTAAATATAAGCAATATACCAAATGTTATTATGTAGTATGTTTTTGTTCAAAACTGTTTTTTGCCACTTACATAGTTTATTATATAGTGTTATATATAACACTATGTAATACACTATGTAAGTGGCAAAAAACTGTTTTCAACAAAAACATACTAAATAACATTTGTGCAGTCTATGAATTTGTTTTAAGAAATAGAATTGCCTCCATCAGATCCTCCTTCATAGATGACCTCAAATCTGACCTATTTTTTTTTAAGGCTAGAGAACAACCTCTCTACAGTAACTTGGGTTGGAGGCAAAGCCGTAACCACATGGGCAACATCTCTAACAATTTCTGGGTATGAAGGAATTGCCTCATGCAGTCAGTTTTGATGAGCGGTTGAATTTTTCTATTTCTTTGAGAGCAAGTGAAACAAACATTTTGCTGAAATCTGGTCAACCTGCTTGCTATAGGAGACAGAGTGAAATCTTTTTCCTTGCAGCAACGCTTTGCCTGCTCCATATCATCCAAATACTTATCAAAGTTAAACTCCTCATCTGATGAGGATGAAGATATGGCAGCAGTAGCACTGTCAGGCCCCAAGTCCTCTTGCGCCTGGCAGTCCTGTAGCCGCTCATCCTAACTGCTACCTCACTCAAAGCTTCTTTTCCTTTGGTAAGCTGTTGATCATCAAGCAGTACATGATGACTTAGGTCCACATAAACAGCTGCCAGAAGAATTTTATTTTCCAATAGCTGTGTCTCTCTCCGTTTCATTGAAGCAGAAATGCCATCTGCGAATAAACCTCCTCTTTTGGACAGGCAAAATAGCAAGTTCTTCCACTCCCTTATGAAAATCCCAGGAGTTAAATCCTCAGCTTGAAATTTTTTAGTCACGGTAAATGGGTGATTAAGCAATTCCTTCAATTCAGCCACCTGTGTCTATTGACCTTCATTTACTGTTACTTGAGGGTTCACCATATCTATAAGAAACGATTTTAGTTCAAGCAATCGCTCAGTCATTAAATAAGTGCTGCCTCACCGAGTGGCTTGATCAACAATTGCCCCTTTCCCAGCACATCTCTTCAAGATGGAATCAATTTTAGGGGTTCTGGCGGCACTAACCAACTTCCTCACTTTTCCAATTAGATTTCCAGCATGTCCGCCCAGTTTCACACATCCGGCTTTACAGTACGATACAGTACAGTGGCAGCACTGCAACTTCCGGGTGACATGCTCCGGTCACATGACAGCATGTGACCGGAATTGTCGCGCTGCCACTGTACTGTATACACTGTACTGGAGTGCGCCGCATCCGCCAAACCGGCGAAAAGCCGGATGTGTGAAACCGGGGTCCCTCTTGCAGACTCCCTCTTATTGCCAGCTGCAGCGTGAGCACAATACAGCGCATGTGATGAATATGAAAGTGTTTTGAAGCAGCTTCAACAAGATCATCTAATCCTAAAGTATAATTTTTCTGTTCTTCTGTTGTAATATCGGTTTGTTCCTCAGTTACATGAACAGCACTGTGGCTCCATCTTACACATACTGAATCCTAAATTTTCTTCTAGCTTTTGTTCATTACTCTCATTCATCAGTTTAATTGTACTCAAGTTTGAAGCATTGTCCTTTACAATAGCAAGAACCTGTTCTTTTTTGAGCTCGTAGTCTTACAGAACTTTTTCCACTAACCTGGAGAAACTGGCCGGTGTGATGAGCTTTACTATCTTTTACTGCCAGTGTCTTGGTAACAATTTCTTTCTTGTTACAAACATATCGAACATTGATGGCAAAATAATTCAGTGAAATGCGGTGACTCTGGCATTCCAGCAAAGGCAATGGGTTTCAAGATAGGACATTCAGACACATCATTTTGTGAGGATCAGTTTGTGTGGCCTTTTTCTAATCTGCTTTTGCTATTGAAAGCATTATTTATGAGCTCAAAAACCTTTCAGGTGATGCGGGTTTTTAAAAAGCTGATCCGCTTTTGCAGCTGCCAAACGTATCCTCAAAAAACGCAGCAAAAACACTGTGTGTGAATGCAGCCTTAGATCAGGAATAGAACAGACATTTATAGGACAATTTCATAACTTTCCCAAATTCCTATGAAAAAAATATTCAGCACATTCTGCATTGCACTACTGTCCCCAATTTATTATATATTTTAGGAGTCGGAGCTTTTCATACCGACTCAGACTCCACCAAAATGAGCTCCGACTCAGACTCCACGACTCAGACTCCACAGCCCTGTTAAAAACGTTAGCTCAAGACGCAAAAAATAAGCAGTCACTGAGCCCCAGATCCCAAAAAATGAGAACGCTACGGGTCTTAGAAAATGTCAACAAAAGCTTCAGAATTTTTTTCACCCCACAGATAAAAGTAAAACTATACATGTTTGGTATCTACTAACTTGTACTAAACTGGAGAATCACAATGCCAGGTCAGTTTTACTATATAGTGCACATGGTAAATAAAAAAAAAAAATCCAAAAAGCAATTGTGAAATTGCACTTTTCTTTTGCAATTTCACCGTTTTCCAGTACAATCAGGGTCAGAATGAATGGTGTCATTCAAACGTACAACTCATCCCACAAAAAACAAGCCCTCTTATGGCTACATTGAAAAATTAAAAGTTATGGCTCTTGGAAAAAAGGGAGGAAAAACTGAAAGTGAAAAATCACACGGGGTGAAAGGGTTAAACATATTTCAGTACACATTGTTAAGCACAGTTTGCCTGTCTAAACATGCGTTTAACCCCTTAATGACCGACAATACTTTTTTTTTTTAAAACGGCGGCATTTAAAAAGGTACTTATTCCTTATTGTAGTTTTAAAATAGCGATAAGAAATAAGGGTATAACGCCCCCCAGCATAGGTAAAATCTCCTGGGTTTCAGCTACCGGGTGTAGCGGAGACCCTGGGGGATCATGATCCGGGCCAGTTTTTCTGATCCCCATTTTCGCAGTTATACACCATAAAACGGAGATCATACTATAGTAAATGGCAGCGCTGTTAAAAAAATGATTTCTCTCCCATTTGACATGAAAAACATGTCAAATGAGAAATAAATGTCCTCCCCCGGTACCCCAATGTGGCCAAAGTCCCCCCAGCCGTCTTCCTGAGCCTCTCAAATGGCAGGCACAATTGTGTGCCCGCCAAAACAGTCCTCCTCCTCTGATTTCTCTCCATCTGATATGTCGGATGAAAGAGAAATGGTGCCCCCAGGTCCCCCTCGATATCTCCTTACAGACAGAGTGCCCCATGACCTCTCCTCCTCCTCGTCATTAAAAATGGCGGGCGCATGCACAGAGACTCTCTGCTAGGAGTGAAACTGCGGTGACATTAGTGAGGTTTCGCAGTTCTCTCTTGCCCTCTCTGTGACCTGCAGTAACCTCACTGAGGTCACTGCAGTCACACTCCTCACAGAGTGCCAGCACATCCCATATAATAGAAGACCAAGTCGTCGTGGGACCTCCAATATGGATTAAAGTAGATCGGGAATTTTTTTTTCTCCTTTGGATTTTTTTCAATAAATAAGTAAGTGACAGGGGGAATGTGTTGGGGAGTGTTTTTTCTAAAAAAAAATATTTTTTGTTGCCTTTTATTTTTTTTTTTACTAACTGGATTAGTAATGTTGGGTGTCTAATAGATGCCTCGACATTACTAAACCCCTGGGCTTGATGCCAGTTGACATTACACAGCTGGCATCAACCCCAAATAACATTACCCCGTTTGCCACCACACCAGGGCAACGGGAAGAGCTGGGACAAAGCATCACCTCTTGGGCGGCTACAGCTTGCTACTTTTAAGGCTGGGGAGTGCCAATAAACATGGCCCTTCCCAGCCTGAGAATACCACCCTGCAGGCATCTGCTTTACCTTGGCTGCTGACTCAATTTGGGGGGGACCCCTCTATTTTTTATTTTAAATTATTAATTTATAAATACATTGATTAAAAAAAAAAACCAGTGCAGAGTGATCTCCCTTTTGGATTACCAGTCAAGGTGAAGCTGCAAGTTGCAAGCTGCAACTGTCTGCTTTACCCTAGCTGGATGTCAAAATTAGGGGGGACGGGACTCCCGGTCGTTTTTTTTTTAGTAGTATTATTTAGTTTTTGCAGGCTAAAAAGAAAGTTAAAAACACCCTTTAATGCCACATGAAAGGCACTAAAGGGTGCATGCTTACAATATGCAGGGGGTAGGACATTAGATACATAGATGTGCAACCCCTATCTATATCCTAACTTTTTAGGCTGCGTGCACACAATCAGGGTTTGCAGCATTTTGGACATGTGTTTTGTACAGTACAAACATAGTGGATGAGATTTTTGGAAATCCCATGCCCTCTGTGCTTCTTTTCTCCGCAGTATAAACTGACAGGTTGCACGGCTTCCTGAACCGCAGCACGTCAATTTATGCTGCGGAGACGCGAGTGTTTTCTGGGGGGAGAATAGGAGCTAAAGTCTGCAGCAGCCTGACCCCTGATCGTGGGCATGGGAGCTGCATTCTCTCGCCAACAACACTCGCGTTTCCGCAGGAGACCTGACACTGCGTACTAGACACAGTGTCACTGGATTGAATTAAATTCTGTAAAGTACCACTGAATAAAATCCTCATTATACACCTGAATAAAATCCTTGAGGGGTCTAGTTTCGAAAATGGGGTCATTTTTGGGGGTCTTCTGCTGTTTAGGTACCTTGGGGGCCCTACAAATGTGATATGGTTAGTGTTGAGCGAGTAGTGATTACTGTCTGCTACTCGCATATTCATTACGAGTAGCGGGCGCAAAGTAAGTCAAAGGGAAATACTCGCTAAGTAGTGAGTAACCCGAAAGCCGTACTTTTTGTGCGAGTAGCGAATAGTACGGCTTTTGGGTTACTCGCTACTTAGCAAGTATTTACCATTGTGTTACATTGCGCCCGCTACTCATAACGAATATGTGAGTATCGGACATTACTCGCTAAAAGCATAGCGAGTATGAATAGTTAACTACTCACTCAACACTAGATATGGTGCTGGCAATCTATTTCACTCAAATATTTTTTAAATTAAAATATTTCTCCTTCCATTCCAAGGCCTTCCGTTTGTCCAAATAGTGGTTTCTGACCACATGTGGGGTAACCCTGCACTGATAAGAATTTAGGTAACAAACTATGGGTCCAATTTTTGGTGTTGATCGTGGGCACGGGAGCTGCGTTCTCCTGTGGACAACAGTTGCATTTTCGCAGGAGGGCTGATGCTGTGTCCTAGACATAGTGTCACCGGATCGTGGGAACATAGTTTAAAAGTGTTGGCACGTCAACAACATTTTTGTGAAAAAAAAAAGGAAAATTTTCAAAATGACGACCTAATGTAATCAAATACTGTGAAGTACCTGTGGGTTCCAAATGCTCACTATACCCCTGAATAAACTCCTTGAGGGGTCTTGTTTCCAGAATGGGGTCACTGGCGTTTAGGTATCTTAGGTGCCCTGCAAATGTGACATGGCGCTCCTTCCATTCCATTCCAAGGCTTCCGATTTGGGTATGAAATTATGGTGTCAATTTTGTCATGCTATTCCTTGTAGCAGTGAATAAATTGAGGCTAAAGCGATCTCGTTGGGGTCACGGATTTTGTGACGCACATCCGGCCGCTGTAGCGATGTCGTAGCGTGTGTCTTCTAGGAGCAATTTTGGATCGTTACAAAAACGTCCAAAATCGCTCCTCGCTGACATGGGGGTCCGCTGCCAGTTATTGCTGCTGTCGCTGGGGCGATGTTGTTCCTCGTTCCTGCGGCAGCACACATCGCTCCGTGTGACGCCGCAGGAACGAGGATCATCTCCTTACCTGCCTCCGGCCACAATGCGGAAGGAAGGAGGTGGGCGGGATGTTGTGTCCCGCTAATCTCCGCCCCTCCGCTTTCATTGGGCAGCCGATTAGTGACGTCGCTGTGACGCCAAACGGACCGCCCCCCTTAGAAAGGAGGCGGTACGCCGGTCACAGCGACGTCGCTATGCAGGTAAGTATGTGTGACGGGGGTGCCAGATTTTGTGCGCGACGGGCAGCGATATGCCCGTTTAGCACAAACGATGGGGATGGGTCACATGCTAGCGATATCGGGCCGGATATCGCAGCATGTAAAGCCACCCTAAAGCAACATTTTTAGATAAAATGTAAATTTGTTTCTTCATTCCACTTTCATTCCTGTGAAGCACCTGAAGGGGTTAGTAAAACTGCTTGAATGTGGTTTTGAGCAGTGTGAGGAGTACAGTTTTTAGAATGCTGTCACTTTTGGGTATTTTCTGTCACCCAGGCCTCTCATAGTCACTTCAATTGTGATGTGGTCTATAAAAAACGGTTTTGTAAATTTCGTTGGAAACATTAGAAATTGCTGATAAACCTTGAAACCTTCTAACTTCCTAACAAAAAAACAAAAAATTACATTTCAAAATGTGTGCGGATGTAAGGTAGACATGTGGGAAATGTTATCTATTGACTATTTTATGGGACATAACGCTCTGGTTTAAAGGCCATAAAAAAAAAAAACAAAAAACAACCTAATTTTGAAAATTACAAAAAATGTTAAAATTTTGGCCAAATTTTCATTTTTTCTACATATAAACGCAAAAGATATCATACTAAATTTAGCACTGTCATGAAGTACAACATGTCACGAAAAAACAGTCTCAGAATCCCTGGGATCCGTTGAAGCGTTACAGAGTTATAACCTCATAAAATGACACTGGTCAGAATTGTAAAATTTGGCCTGGGCATTAAGGTCAAAATTGGCCGCATCACAAATGGGGTAAACATTTACAAATCGGCTCTCGTTTTTCAGTTGGCAGAGAGGAACTGTTGGAAACTGTGTTACCATGATATTGTAAACTGTGCAGTTACAGATAACAGAAGTAAATTAACTCACTCTAACCCGTTAAATTTATAGCTGCAGCTGTTAAAATACGTGAAGATGAAAACTTTCATCCTGGCAGTAAAAGAAATCCATGGAGGTACAGAATAAATATAGTAATCAAGAAGAGGACAACGAACATCATCGTTAATACAGCTGGTTATCGGTCTGCAGCTGTACTTACCTGGTGGGAGACGACAGCCAGATCTGCCGGTTCGGTGTCTGTTTATTGATAACATATGTTCCAAAGTTCTTTCCAACTTTAACTGTAAGAACCCCATTCTGGCAAAGCAAGCAAAATGAGATCTGGCATTAGAATTCCAATGGTACGCATTATTAATATAAGGACATCCCTTTGGTATGGCAAACAATCAACAGCTGATGCCAAACCCTATTATGAAAGATGTGTTCTGCATGCTCACCAGAAGATGCCTCCATAAATAAGAAGTCAAGATTTTTTATTAATAGAATATATTGACGTTTCACTTGGGGATAAGGAAGATGTATGGCAGTCTACCTGATCTCTTTGTCACCTTTGCTGGATTGGTGATTTTAATCTAAGTCCCCTTATACCCACCCTCTGGTGTTTTCACCTTTTATCGGCATCACTCCAATCGGTCTCCGGCACGGACCTGCCAGATGTCTCCAATGTTTCATGAAGCGAGCCTGAGGTCAAACTCAATACAAGTCTATGAGAGCCTTGTTCTGGTTTTCATAAACATGTACTAAAAGCTTGTGATGTAACTTCTAACTTCTGGTCAGTCAGGCACTGCAGTCATAAGATGCCAGCCATAAAAAGGTGAAAACATTGGAAGGCGAGTATAAGATCGGGGGTGGAGGCATGAAGTACCACTCCAGAGGTGAAAAAAAACTAAGGAAAATGATGGAGTGGTGCTTTAAATGTTTTATTTATTCTGGAATAAACAGAAAAGGGGGAGGTTTTGCTACATAGTTGTAATTCGTCTTATTGCTCTCTCTCTTGTACGCATTACATCTCTTGTTTTTCTGTTGTTTGGTAGACTTTAGCAGTGCACAGGGCCCTGAAAGTGAGGATTTTTTTTTGTTCAGGAGGGACGCATGGGAGATTGGGAGTTTGCCAGCGATCCTCTTAGCCTGTGATCTGTCTCAATTTGTCTGTAACTCTTTTACCTGTCAGCCAGCGATCTCCAGCCATCTTGCTACTTCTCTACAAACGGTCTTCAGTCATCTTATTACCTGTTTGCCAGCGTTCTCTAGGAATCCTCACATCCATCTGCACCAATCAGTAACTCTGCTACCTGTCTGCCAGCAACCCTGTTTACAGTTGTCTGTATCCCTGCCAAAGCTGTGCAGGTCATTTGTCCGTTTGTGTAAAGTATCTCTGCTACATGTCAGTTTTCCGTCTGTCTGTTCCAGGACATTATTAAATTATTATTTTTGCACCTTACCTTCTGTGTTCCGTATTCTCTATCTGCCTCTATTAACAGCTGTCTGCATGTCAGTCTATTATAAAGGTAGTACTGTTATTTACTCACTGTCTTTAGACAAATTGTCTCTCCAGTAAAGGAGACAAACTCTAGCACAGCGCCACCTATTGGAAGTGGCAATCCTAAAAGTCACAAGTGGATTTTCAACAATCCTTTGCAATATGACTCAGGATATATAAGCCAGATCAGAATCCCAATTTGCAGACACGGTGTTTCGGGGTGCTTGCCCCTCGTCAGTGCAAAGTATGGGGGTGTCTGATCTGGCTCATGAGAAAGCTATGTAGGGATCACGGGGGAACACTATTCTCCTTAAGGAGAGACGAAAACTTTTCTACTACACGTGTTTCAACGAAAATAAGACAGAGTCTTATATTATTTTACGCCCTGATAAATTTGCTAGGACTTGTGGCGACTCAGTGTCTAGCCACATGTGTTGGTGGGATGAAAGGTTCTTAATTCTTAATTAGGCCAGACGTATGGTTCCTCTGTTTGGTAAAAAAAAGAGAAGTTAGCAATTGTCTAATGTCAGACTTATTGGAGCCCTATTGTCTGTTAAATGCAGATTCTCAAATGTGCATTGCCTCAGCCAATTTGACTACCTAATTCAGAGGAAAATTTTGCAGTCGGATTAAACTAGCAACCAATGAGAGGGCAGCCATCTCCCACCAATCCTTTAAGACTCAATACGCTGAAATAAGAATTGAGGGGTGTAAACGGAACCTTGATCTGTCACCAGGTAGATATTCTACAAGACGTCAGCTTGGGTTCTACAGTTCCAGCTGGAGGTTCACAGAACTGCTTCACAATTCATTCATTCTACAGGACTTCAGCCTAAGATCCTTGGTCCCAGCTGGAGGATCACAGAACTGCTTCACTGCTCAACGCTGATCCCACAAACTCGCTTGGAGAACCCAAGTTAGGACGATTCGGTCGCCTGGCTACATATCTTGCTGTGCTCGATCAGCTTTTTAAATTTGCCATTATCTCCTGTATGTGGGTGCCTGCCAAAAGCGGGGTGCTGCTGGCTGGCAAGTTTCTAATCCCTGGCGGGCCAGTGGAGGGTTGAGACTCTGTAGCTTGTATAACATTGTATTCTTGCTGGGAACGTTTTTGCCTGTTGGTGATCCAATAAAGTCTTACCAATGTGTGGTTCCCTCACCCTGTGTTGTCTGAGTAGTATTCTGGCCACGTACAAAAAGTGCGGGTGTTCAGTGGGGGTAAGCCCTGGTCTGTGCGGCCTTTCTGAAGACAGCCAGGCCATCGGACAAGAACACCAACTGATCTTTGTGTCTCCACAGGGCTTTTTTTTGAGGTAGGACTTATTTTTGAGGAAACACAGCTATTCCCTGTGTACTGCCTGACTGCGAAGTTGACACCCTAGTACGCAATGGAAGAGATGGTGCCTCCACTCCTCCTCGTGCAACCCTGTTCATCCGTATTCGCCCCTAGTAAAATGGCATACATCTACCAGCAAGTGTACTGTACCACAAAAGTATGCGAAAAACTTCACCAATATAAATGATGTACCAAAAGGACAAAAAGTTTAAAAATTAGATCAATGTCGTGAAACCAACTATTAAAAATTATTATACATAGCCCCTCAGGTATTATCAATATAAAAGTTAATTTATGCTACTAATTATGATTACAAAAAGGAATACTCAGCTATAATAAGTCTGATAAAACGGTCACTTAGTTCAAGATATGTCCACACACAAAAAAAAAAAAAAATAAATAAAAAATGATACTATCCTAAAAGTGAACAGGCTAGTATGCTGCCAACATAGCAAATGAAAACAAAAAAACAAATAAAAACAAAAAAGTGAGCCGGAGTATGAGATGGTATACATGGAGCTTGTGAGCTCATGTTCACACTGGCCATTAGACAAAGAGAAACCAAGGGAAAAATTGTGAAAACATACCCTGCTGTAACTAAATAAAAGCATAGTGCATATAAACATAGGGTACTTAGTAAACACTGTTTTTGATCAAAAAAAGCATAAAGCTATCCCACCAACGCCAAGGTGTACCCAGTTGGGATAGTACCTACACTCTCTAATATTAAAACCTTACCATGGGTCTAAAATAGGCCTCAATGTGGCTAAGGGCTGAGAGCGACCGGGTCCCAACAGGACACACACAGTCAGGGGGATTCACAGAATGAAATGTCCAGCTCACCAAGAGGGAGGGCCACACCCCATTTGTACTGAATACAAAAAACTACATAAAAACAAAAAAAAGTGAGCCGGAGTATGAGATGGTATACATGGAGCTTGTGAGCTCATGTTCACACTGGCCATTAGACAAAGAGAAACCAAGGGAAAAATTGTGAAAACATACCCTGCTGTAACTAAATAAAAGCATAGTGCATATAAACATAGGGTACTTAGTAAACACTGTTTAAACATAGCAAATGGAAATATCAGCCAGAAATAATAATGCAAACCTTGCACCAACAAGAGGCTAAATGAAAATAAAGGGTGCAGTGATGAGAGTGCTAATTACTCGAGTCGAGCAGGTAGGACGCTCTTAACGGCTCGACTTGAGTAACGAGTATAATGGAATTCAATGATTGGGCAGTCTGGCTCTCCACCCGCATACAGCCAGCAATAAACCAAGCATTTCCAGGGAAGGGAGAGCGGGTTTTGTTTGTTTTTGACACACAGTATCCAAAAATGTTGTTTTTGCCCCCAGTGAAAGTCATGCAGAGACTGCAAGTGGCTTTTACTGGGGTGCCGGCTCCCATCATTCACAAAGCGACCCTGTGCCTTGTGTCCGATGTTTCAGGAACTACACATCCAAGCATCCACAATACTCTGCCAAGCGTACCCGGGCACCCCGATGCTCTATAGAGTGTCGAGCAGTGGCGAACAGGCTCACTTATCATTAATTAAATGCACCGTATTTTTCGCTTTATAAGACGCCCTTTTGTTCCCCAAAATTTTGGGGGACAGTAGGGGGTGCGTCTTATAAACCGAATATACGGTGGGGGGGGGGGGGTGTACACACACATATATATATATATACATATATATATATATATATATATATATATATATATATATATATATATATATATATATATATATATATATATATATATATATATATATTATACATACATACATACATACATACATACATACATACATACACACACACACACTGCAGGGTCCGCTCTGGAGCGGTGCTGGGGGCAGGTGAAAGCTGCGGGCGGCAGCGTTAGATCTCCTGCTCCCGCTCATATAATATGCACAGCCGCTGTCCATCAGCGTGGTGCTGAAACCGCATCGCGCTAATGGGCTGGGGCAGCGGGGCATATTATATCTGCCTATGCTCCCTTTGATCGCACATGATCCCCCCTGTGTTAGATATGTCCCCCATACTGCTGCCCATAGTAAAATAAAAAAAGCTTTACTTACCTCCAGCGCTGATCTCCCGGTCTCCTGCTGCTGCTGTCTGTGATAAGGCACGTAGAGATGAAAGCACTCTGCCATGCCGATCACATGACCGGCAGCAAGAACCAGGAAGTGGAGGAGGAGCTCAACCCCACGGAGGGAGTCACAGGGATTACAGCACTGAGAAGGTAAGGAAAGAGTGTTTTATTTTATTATGGGCAGCAATATGGGGGGCATATCAAACACAGGGGAGATGTGCCATCTATAGTGGCCATGGGCAGCAGTATGGGGGCCATATCAAACACAGGGGAGGTGTGCCATCTATAGGGGCCATGGGCAGCACGGGGGATGTGTCCCAGCACAAGGGGGCTATATTCAATATAAGGGGGCCATATCCAGATTAAGGGGGGCTAATTTTATGATGGGGGGCTATGAGGGACATATACCCTATATGATTTGTTAGACGGACACTGGCATTATAAGATGGACCCCATTTAACATTAAAAAAAATAATTCTCTTTTCCTTCACCAAATTTTGGGGTGCGTCTTATAATCAGGTGCGTCTTATAAAGCGAAAAATACGGTACTTCCCTCTAAAAAATTACTAAGATCATGCCCTCAACACTTTTCTCCCGTGTTAAGGTTCATCAGGCGACCGGAAGAGAAAGTGGACAGATAAAAATAATTTTGGATTTCTTTTTTCCCAGGTAAAAAACTACTATGCATTAGATGTGGGCCCTTATACAGTAGGACAAAATACAGACCCCTGCATATTAAAAGAGAACAAAGACCATTTTGCAACATAGAAAAAGGATGATCTATATAGCCATACCAAAGGTGGCGGAAAAAAAAAAAACAAATCCTTTTTTTTTAAGATACATAGTAGATAATTATTGATGAAAGGCTGGGTGTCACGGCCGGGGCAAGAGGCTATACCGGCCATATAGGACAACACATAGGGAAGAGGAAAGGAATGCCCTGTCGCTAGGGAAAGTGGTGACCCCTGACTACAAGCTGAAGCTCACACTCACTTCCCTCACAGACCCTAAACAGGTTCCGGACCTGTCGCTGAGCTGGAATACCTGTGGCCTTATTTTACCCTGGCAAAGTTCCCTAAGTAACGATGGAGGGTATGAGCGGTTCGTCAACACCACTATCACTAATGGAAGACACAAGGGAACAAAACAGGGGAAACACAACTGCAATCACCAAAGCCCTGTTAGATAGCAAAGGCAACACTTATCTGAGCTGCATCAACCACAGGAGTCTGGAGCAACAGAACACTACTCCTCCACAGTGCAGTCAGGAACAGACTATAAACCGCACCCAAATCCCCCAGGGTGAGGTTTATAAAGGAAGTCAGAGGCTGGCAACTCAGAGACAAAACTGACAGTTTCCCAGGGTCCTAGAGTCTGCAGCTGCAGAGACAGGGAACTGTCATAACACGTGCTGCCAATCTTTGGGATTTTCTAACACTCGCAGTCATCGAATTGTCAGCCGGCCGTGATCCAACTGTTGCACTGGGGTGGTTAATATATACCATGAATAAATATATATATATATTATATATATATACACACACACACACACACACACACACACACACACACACACACACACACACACACACACATATATATATATAATATTCCCATTTGCGGTGTTGGGAGCATGCTGGTTGATCTTTTAGAATATTATCATCTTTTTTTTCTTGAACTAAGTGACCAGTTTCTCAGGCTTATTATACCCGAATATTCCTTAATAAGTAACCTTAAACGTACAGTACTAAATGGAACAAAGCATTACGCCTGAGCTTTGCTTACTAATACAATGGCTCTCTGTTCAGGACATGTTTGGATAGTAACGATTTAATGCTGGGCTTCTATCTTGTGACTAAAGATGTGAGGGACACTCCTGCCTGAACTCAGTGTTCATGTCTAAAAACAGCATTCACATTCTTCATCTGACATTACAGAACCTAAATGTTTTTCTGCTTTAACCCCTTCCCATTGAAGCCAGTTTTTTTTTATCCCCACTGTAAACCACATGGGATAAATTATACAGCAGAGGTCCTGCTTCAACCCTGTTTAACTTCTCGGGCACCATGGTTAATAGATACCATTGACCCTCATACAATGTCACCATCTCTGGGGTGCTATGGCAATTAAAGGCCTAATAATGGACTTTGGATCTGTCATTTATGGAAGGCTATGTGACTGAGACCACACAGTTCGGTAGGGATAATACTTCATTACATAAGTTGAATGTTAAAGCATTTTTGTGGGTCTTATAAACTAAATCTAGGTTTTAAACAAAAAAAAAAAAAAAATGGTTTTGAAGACAAAAAAACAACAAAAAAAGAAAACAAAAACACATTTGGTAAGGTAACACCTCATCTGAACTAACTCGTACTATTAAACACTTGCATTATTTATCTAGCCTTGCAAAAAAAAAAAAAAAAAAAAAAAAATGGAATAATGATCCAATACCCCAAAATGGACACAATACAAAGCTCTGTAGAAAAAAAAATTGCTTTATTTTTAAAGGTGATTATTGTTTTTACAAATGTCCTAAAAACATAATATTTATGAATATGGAATTTCATCAATCCGGATGAAAAAAAAAAAATGTTAGATGGTGTGTTATATCAAATAGTGAACAGTGTTAAAGAAGTGTAGACACAGGCTTCACAATACCAGCCAGGTAAGTGCGATTTGGGAACGTCACCGGGGATCAAGCCACACGAGAGACTACTCAGACAGGTGAGGTCCTGGTTCCTTCAACCCTCCCATTGACAGGTCTCTTCTGTTGTGCGTGTATTCCCTCACCACTGCCAGTGACAGACCAGTCTATCCAGTACACGCACGCAGGCAATCACTGGCAGCAGGAGGGTAGATGCTGCAGACAACCAGTCTCTTTAACTAGTCTCCATGAGATTCGATCCTTGGCGGCCTTTAAAGTATGTTTTTGCTGGAATATGGCAACAAATCAGAGTCCAACAATTCTGACTGAAATTGTGCAGCCTGTGTCTAATACGGATAGTGCAGCATGTATCAGGTATCAGGTTCCCTTTAAACCATTTTTTATGTGCACTAATGGCTTTTTTTTTTTTTTATAACTAGTAGTTTGTCATTAGATGTCCAAAAGCACATATGCTCCCATAACACAGATATTATAAAACAACTGCTACATATGGATACAGACATACAGTATAAAGAAAAAAAAGCTTTTCTGCTCTATGAATAGAGTATCTACATCCTAAAATGAGCCTGACCACACACAAGTGTAACTGCAGCGCCATCTAATGGAAATGTGTCTACTACAACTTATATAGAACCCATCGGCTACCCTAGCCCCTAAACGACCACTATGTCTCTACTGCACACTATTTCTATATTCTAGTATGCTCCTTGCTATAGCTTGTTCTGTAATTCTACAAGGACTAGTCTGGCAGAGCTTTGTTTGATTCCCCATGCTAATCTTACCTCCCTTCTTTTACGTATGCACATCAAGTCATGAGCGATATGATTTGCAAGAGCAGTGTCACAGTCTGCTCTTTGTAAATGCCCAGTTACACGCAATGACGTATCTAACGCTATATCGCCGGGGTCACGAATTCCGTGACGCACATCCGGCATCGTTAGCAACGTCGTTGTGTGTGACAGCAAGGAACAACCGTTAACGATGGAAAATACTCACCTTATCGTCCATTGTTGACACGTCGTTCCTTTTCAAAAAAATCGTTGATTGTAGAGGACACAGGTTGTTCGTCGTTCCCGAGGCAGCACATATCGCTATGTGTGACACCCCGGGAACAACAAACAACAGCTTACCTGCGGCCGCCGGCAATGTGGAAGGAAGGAGGTGGGTGGCATGTTCCGGCCGCTCATCTCCGCCCCTCCGCTTCTATTGGACGGCCGCTTGGTGACGCCGCACGAACCACCCCCTTAGAAAGGAGGCGGTTCGCCGGCAACAGCGACGTCGCTCAGCAGTTAAGTCCGTGTGCCGGGTCCGAGCGATGTTGTGCGCAACGGGCAGCGATTTGCCCGTGACGCACAACCGACGGGGGCGGGTGCTTTCACCAGCGATATCGCTGCGTGTAAAGCCCCCTTGAGTCTTGCGCATGCGTTAGTCGTTCTCTTTCTCCTTGAGCATGTGCAGAGAGCTGATGAAATTAGGGAAAATACATTCAGATTTGTTGCACATCCCCAGGGAGCCAGAAAATCGCACTTCGGTGCAATATTTGCTAAAAGTCGATGGTGATGTTATCTTTCAAATCATGTCAATAATGTCTTGGGGTGCATGCTTTACAAGATGGGAGGGAGGATTACACCGGGGGAATAAACACTCTGTCGGACTAGTTCTTCACAGTGTGAGCATGCGTTACAATTATTATACCAATCACTATG
Source organism: Anomaloglossus baeobatrachus (assembly GCF_048569485.1). Lineage (NCBI taxonomy): Eukaryota > Metazoa > Chordata > Amphibia > Anura > Aromobatidae > Anomaloglossus > Anomaloglossus baeobatrachus. The sequence continues at coordinate 583,555,287 of NC_134353.1, read as the reverse complement.
GTACAAGAAGGAGCTTGCTAGAATGTAGAAATAGGGTGCAGTAGAGACATGGAGCTGTTTTACAGGGCGATAAGACAGCTGATCATTTAAAATGATTTGTTCACCAAGACTTTGTTCATCACATTTGTTTCTAAAAAAATAACACAATATACTACATCATACTGCCAATCAAAAATCAACATGATAGAAAAGACAACCCCTCTAATGTATACCCAAAGAAAAGAATGTAAACGATGGTGAACATAACTTGGAGCAACAATGACCGATATGTCAGTAAACACGGTAAAGAGAGAAGATAAAATAAGGTACAAACCCCAAAGGAAACGTCATAATCACTAGGTGTGAATGGCTGATCGGCTAGATCCTCAAAGAACTCAGCCAAGGAATACAGTGTATCTGCGGCCAACCTCTCATAGGTAGTTTCATCCAAAGTACTATGAAGAAAAAAACATTTAGTATAGACATAAATATATAGATACGAGTGCTAACTGTAAAAAACATAGCTAGTACTCATACATGGAAAATAGAAGGCTGAATGAGGCATAAGTATGTTTGCTGCAACACTGTATCTAACATATTAAAGGGATTGTCCAGTCTAGTGATATTGATGACCTATTCTTATGGCAAATAATGGTGAAATACATAGTTACATGATAAAAAAAATGACATAAGGCTCTGGTTAAATCTGCATAGGGGCTTTCTGTCAAAGTTTCTGTCACTTCTTAGGGCATGAACACTGTGGGAAGCAGTACTATTCTTGTGGTCAGTCAAAACAACAGGAATTTAGCTAGAATTTTAAGAGGAATATTAAAGCAATTTTCCCCTACTTTGACAAACCCTTCTTAAATACTGTATTTTTCCATTGTAAAATAACAGATACTCACCTCCAGCATCAGCGACGCTCCAGCCATGTTGGTGCAAGGTCTCCCCGAGGCTTGCGTGAAATTATTATGCAATTCACGTTGTTATGCATTTAATTGCTAAAATTGAGTATACTTCCAATCTCAAAACGGCAGTAACTACCATTATAGCATAGAGCTGTAATCCATATAGATCACAAGGGACAACATCTTTTGGTCCAAGATCCACATTGTCATACTGAACCAATCCAAAAGCCACATAAAATGTAAAGGGATACTTATATGAATACATCACCAGAACCACCATCATTACTACATCACCAGAGCAAAGTTTGAAGTATTTGAGGAGGATGTGGTAAGATTCTGCTCAGTTTCTGCTCCAAAAAATAAGTGTGAACATACGCTAACTCACACTGAGTTTTTGGAGCAGAATCTCATCAAATCCTCCTCATAACTCAAAATGCTAAGGATTTTTAAGTTTTAACATAGCCATGAAGTCGATTTTGTATTGCCTCGTGTAAAAGATCAGAACCACTGTCTGTACATGAATGTAGCGCTATGACCTACCTCTGGCAAAAATTAAGAGACCACTGCACATTTTTCTAAAAAATCAGCTTCTCTACATGTGACAGCCATTCCATTCCAGTGTCAGTTGAATTCCAACCAGAGTACAGACCGGCAGAGGGTGAAAGTAACTTTCCACTAACCGGGATGACTGTCATCTTATTCGAATGTCACTCAGCAACCGCAGGATAACATCAAGTGACCTACAAAAAGAATGGCAAATGGCAGCTGGGGTGAAGTGCATGGCAAGAACGGTTCGTAACAGGCTCCTAGAGGCAGGGCTCAAGTCATGTAAAGCTAGAAAAAAGCCTTTCATCAATGAGAAGCAAATGAGAGCCAGGTTGAAGATTGCCAAAGACCATAAGGATTGGACCATAGAAGACTGGAGTAAGGTAATCTTCTCTGATGAGTTTAATTTTCAGCTTTGCCCAACACCTGGTCTCTAATGGTTAGACAGAGACCTGGAGAGGCATACTAGCCACAGTGTTTTGCATCCACTGTGAAATTTGGTGGAGGATCGGTGATGATCTGGGGATGCTTCAGCAAGGCTGGAATTGGGCGAAGGACGTATTAATTAAGCCGCATACAAGGTTATCCTGGAAAAACATTTGCTTCCTTCTGCTCAGGCAGGTTATTTCCAGCAGGACAATGCGCCATGCCACACAGCTAGGTCAATCAATGTGTGGATGAAGGACCACCACATCAAAACCCTGTCATGGCCAGCCCAATCTCTAGAACTGAACCCCATTGAAAACCTTTGGAATGTAATCAAGAGGAAGATAGATAGTCACAAGCCAGCAAACAAAGAAGAACTGCTTCCATTTTTGCAGCAGGAGTGGCATAAGGTCACCCAAAAGCAGTGTGAAAGACTGGTGGAAACATGCCAAGACACATGAAAGCTGTGATTAAAAATCATAGTTATTCCACAAAATATTGATTTCTGAATTCTTCCTGAGTTAAAACATTATTAGTATTGTTGTTTCTAAATTATTAGGAACTTGTTTTCTTTGCATTATTTGAGGTCTGAAAGCAATAAATTGTTTTATTATTTTGACCATTTCTCATTTTCAGAAAATAAATACAAAATGTATTGCTTGGAAATTCAGAGTCATGTCGTCAGTAGTTTATACAATAAAAGAACAAATTTACATATAAAGAGAACATCAGAAAAACTGAAAATTTTGCAACGGTCTCTTAATTTTTGCCATAGCTGTATATGGTAAAACTAATATGACATTATGATTCTCCAGGTCAGTACAAGTTCGTCGATACCAAACATGTATAGTTTTACTTTCTAAGTGGTGAAAAATAAAAACTGAAATTTGTCAAAAAAAAGATTTGCGCTTTTGCGGCGATTTTACAAAACCCATTGCTTTCTCATTTTTCGAGATCTGAGGCTCAGAGGACAGATTATTGTTTGCATTTTTAAAATCACCTGTTATTGCAATGTTGTTTAGATTGGAAAAAAAACAAAACAAAACGTAATTTTGACATTTTTTCCGTTACGTAGTTTACCAATCAGATTAATTTATTATAGATTTTGATGAATCGGGTATTTCTGGAAGCGGTGTTACCAAATTTTTTTTCATGGTTTTATATTATTTTTAATGGGGCAAAAGGGGGGTGATTTGAGCTTTAGTGTTTTTATTTTTTCATATTTTTAAAAACTTTCTCTTCACTTTATATTGCTTTTACTAGTCCCCTTAGGGTACTTGAAGCCTGCACAGTCTGCTTGGTGGTGCTGATGCACAGCTCTGAACAGCATAAATGCTGATCTCCTGTGAGTACAAACACGTGAGCCCACATCAAAGGGAGGCCGTACCTATACGTCATTGATTATGAAGGGGTTAAAAGGAAACTATCACTATGTTTCTCCTACCTCATCTGAAAGCAGCAGAATATAGGAAAAGAGACCTTCATTCTAACAATGTATAACTTAGTTTACTGGGTGCCGCAGCTGTGATACAAACAGAGTGCTTAGATGTAGCATATAGCAGAGCTCAGAAAGCTAACTGTGTCCACACCTTTCTGTGTACACTGTATATTGACAGTAAGCTGTTAATCAGTGCTGGGGCAGTGGTTGAACCAGAAGGCACATGGGCAGATAGTCCAGCAGTGATAATCCCCTGCTGATAAAACACTGATTGTTTTGAAGCAACAGCACACAGCATAATAAGGGACACATCACTGATATCAGTGTCTCAGCCCCATCTCCTGCTTTCTTCAGATTACAAAGCAAAAAAACTGCTAATAGATTCCCTTTAATAGTATTGTTTAGTGTATAAAACAAATTGTTATAGGCAGCATCTCACAATGTTTACACATCATTTTTAAATAATGATATTTTCTTTTTTGCTTTTTTATATTATATATATAGTGTAGGGACCTACAAGCATGAGGTTCCCGTGACGAGGGTTGTAGGCTTACGTCTTATGGCCATAACGCTAACAAAAAACCTCAAAAACTTTTTTGTACAGGATACAGCCAGGCCCCTTTTTGTTAGGCCTTGCTATCAGAGTTTCTGTCCCTACTTAGCGTGCAGTGGGGGTACGGCTTGGCAGCCCGCCTGATCTAATAGTATGGGCGTCACCTAATAGGCTGCGGGTTTGTGACTGTGCGTCTGCTAGTGTGAACAGTGCTCTATGCAAGCCACCAGTGTGCAGTTTTACCATCCAGCCATCACCTCCTCCATATTTGGGAGTGAGTGTGAATGGCTCCACCTGCACCTGTGTTGCCTCCACCTAGTGGGGGTTTAGCTGTATCCTGCTGGAGTAGCAGTAGTCTTTTGGCCTGAGCAATATACAGCTGCAATTCCATCTTGCTGTAAGTAATGATATTTTCTTTTTTGCTTTTTTCTATCATTTTTAAATAAGATTAAAAATTATTTCATCCTACAACTGGACATTAGTTCTTTTGTTAGGCTATTGGCGGCCTATTTACACTGCACGATTAGATACGCTCCTTTCTGATTATAGGCCTGTAGAAATGGGCCCTACCCTGGCTCAGCTAGCCCCCCTCCTGTAATTTAGTACATATTTGCAATATTATTTTCCATAAAGGGGTGTGCACCATTGCTCCATTTACATAAGGGAGATTGGCACTCCGCTCTCAGACGCAGTGTGGTACCAATGAGCATATATACATCACCTCCTGTGAAATATACATGTATTTAGTGGGAAAAACACTTTAAAAACCCAACACCTTAGAATTAATGTAATGACATAACCACAATAAGAAAGCCCTATTCACCGTACCTGGTACTGGTCAGCGTCCCAGACGCTCTGCTTATGGCTATTACACTGCTGCTGTGGACGGTCTGTACTCGGGGGCTTGAGCATATCTGACTCTAGAAGTAAAAAAAGAAATAGTAATTCATGTTTTCCACTTTACATTCATTTCTGTGGTTATAAAGCTCCAAATGACCGGCCTATTTAGAAGTCATGCACTCTGACGGGAAAATGGAACAATGTAGTTACTCACAGCGCCATTTTTTTTTCCCAACACACCCAGATCTGTAAGAAATCTGAGGCTCCCGTATCCATGCATTTGCAACCTGACGGTGTCTCTAGCCTGCCCACATTTATGTATCTGAAGTGTGCCCAGGTGGAGCCGCCGTATGTTAAAGCATGGGGTGCACCTAGAATATGTATATAACCGGAGCTACATTTACAGTGCATTGCACTTTCCATAGCCCAGGAGCCATCAGTGGCGTCCCTGTCCTCTACAGCTGTACATTACACAGGGAGACACCAGCCATTTAGGCACTACACATGGCTGAACTGTACTATGTGATATATACACAGCAGATAGCACTGTATACAGAGCCTAGGAGCAATCACTGCTGCCTGTACTATAAGCTGTATATTATAGCTGTAGTACATGGTATATACACAGGCAGCAGCACTCTATACAGAGCCTAGGAGCAATCACTGCTGCCTGTACCCTAAGCTGTATATTATGGCTGTAGTACGTGGTATATACACAGGCAGCAGCACTGTATACAGAGCCTAGGAGCAATCAATGCTGCCTGTACTATAAGCTGTATATTATGGCTGTAGTACGTGGTATATACACAGGCAGCAGCACTGTATACACAGCCTAGGAGCAATCAATGCTGCCTGTACTATAAGCTGTATATTATAGCTGTAGTACGTGGTATATACACAGGCAGCAGCACTGTATACACAGCCTAGGAGCTATCAATGCTGCCTGTACCATAAGCTGTATATTATGGCTGTAGCACGTGGTATATACACATGCGGCAGCACTGTATACACAGCCTAGGAGCAATCAATGCTGCCTGTACCATAAGCTGTATATTATGGCTGTAGTAGTGGTATATACACAGGCGGCAGCACTGTATACACAGCCTAGGAGCAATCAATGCTGCCTGTACCATAAGCTGTATATTATGGCTGTAGCACGTGGTATATACACAGGCGGCAGCACTGTATACACAGCCTAGGAGCAATCAATGCTGCCTGTACCCTAAGCTGTATATTATGGCTGTAGTACGTGGTATATACACAGGCAGCAGCACTCTATACAGAGCCTAGGAGCAATCACTGCTGCCTGTACCCTAAGCTGTATATTATGGCTGTAGTACGTGGTATATACACAGGCGGCAGCACTCTATAGACCCTAGGAGCAATCACTGCTGACTGTATCCTAAGCTGTATATTATAGATGTAGTAGTGGTATATACACAGGCGGCAGTACTGTATACACAGCTCTGTATCAGTGCTGCCTATACTATAAGCTGTATATTATAGCTGTAGTACGTGGTATATACACAGGCAGCAGCACTGTATACACAGCCTAGGAGCAATCAATGCTGCTTGTACCATAAGCTGTATATTATGGCTGTAGTAGTGGTATATACACAGGCGGCAGCACTGTATACACAGCCTAGGAGCAATCAATGCTGACTGTACCATAAGCTGTATATTATGGCTGTAGTAGTGGTATATACACAGGCAGCAGCACTGTATACACAGCCTAGGAGCAATCAGTGCTGCCTGTACTATAAGCTGTATATTATAGCTGTAGTACGTGGTATATACACAGGCGGCAGCACTGTATACACAGCCTAGGAGCAATCAATGCTGCTTGTACCATAAGCTGTATATTATGGCTGTAGTAGTGGTATATACACAGGCGGCAGCACTGTATACACAGCCTAGGAGCAATCAATGCTGACTGTACCATAAGCTGTATATTATGGCTGTAGTAGTGGTATATACACAGGCGGCAGCACTGTATACACAGCCTAGGAGCTATCAATGCTGCCTGTACCATAAGCTGTATATTATGGCTGTAGCACGTGGTATATACACATGCGGCAGCACTGTATACACAGCCTAGGAGCAATCAATGCTGCCTGTACCATAAGCTGTATATTATGGCTGTAGTAGTGGTATATACACAGGCGGCAGCACTGTATACACAGCCTAGGAGCAATCAATGCTGCCTGTACCATAAGCTGTATATTATGGCTGTAGCACGTGGTATATACACAGGCGGCAGCACTGTATACACAGCCTAGGAGCAATCAATGCTGCCTGTACCATAAGCTGTATATTATGGCTGTAGTAGTGGTATATACACAGGCGGCAGCACTGTATACACAGCCTAGGAGCTATCAATGCTGCCTGTACCATAAGCTGTATATTATAGCTGTAGTACGTGGTATATACACAGGCGGCAGCACTGTATACACAGCCTAGGAGCAATCAATGCTGCTTGTACCATAAGCTGTATATTATGGCTGTAGTAGTGGTATATACACAGGCGGCAGCACTGTATACACAGCCTAGGAGCAATCAATGCTGACTGTACCATAAGCTGTATATTATGGCTGTAGTAGTGGTATATACACAGGCGGCAGCACTGTATACACAGCCTAGGAGCTAACAATGCTGCCTGTACCATAAGCTGTATATTATGGCTGTAGCACGTGGTATATACACATGCGGCAGCACTGTATACACAGCCTAGGAGCAATCAATGCTGCCTGTACCATAAGCTGTATATTATGGCTGTAGTAGTGGTATATACACAGGCGGCAGCACTGTATACACAGCCTAGGAGCAATCAATGCTGCCTGTACCATAAGCTGTATATTATGGCTGTAGCACGTGGTATATACACAGGCGGCAGCACTGTATACACAGCCTAGGAGCAATCAATGCTGACTGTACCATAAGCTGTATATTATGGCTGTAGTAGTGGTATATACACAGGCGGCAGCACTGTATACACAGCCTAGGAGCTATCAATGCTGCCTGTACCATAAGCTGTATATTATGGCTGTAGCACGTGGTATATACACATGCGGCAGCACTGTATACACAGCCTAGGAGCAATCAATGCTGCCTGTACCATAAGCTGTATATTATGGCTGTAGTAGTGGTATATACACAGGCGGCAGCACTGTATACACAGCCTAGGAGCAATCAATGCTGCCTGTACCATAAGCTGTATATTATGGCTGTAGCACGTGGTATATACACAGGCGGCAGCACTGTATACACAGCCTAGGAGCAATCAATGCTGCCTGTACCATAAGCTGTATATTATGGCTGTAGTAGTGGTATATACACAGGCGGCAGCACTGTATACACAGCCTAGGAGCAATCAGTGCTGCCTGTACCCTAAGCTGTATATTATGGCTGTAGTAGTGGTATATACACAGGCGGCAGCACTGTATACACAGCCTAGGAGCAATCAATGCTGCCTGTACCATAAGCTGTATATTATGGCTGTAGTAGTGGTATATACACAGGCGGCAGCACTGTATACACAGCCTAGGAGCAATCAGTGCTGCCTGTACCCTAAGCTGTATATTATGGCTGTAGTAGTGGTATATACACAGGCGGCAGCACTGTATACACAGCCTAGGAGCAATCAATGCTGCCTGTACCATAAGCTGTATATTATGGCTGTAGCACGTGGTATATACACAGGCAGCAGCACTGTATACATAGCCTAGGAGCTATCAATGCTGCCTGTACCCTAAGCTGTATATTATGGCTGTAGCACGTGGTATATACACAGGCGGCAGCACTGTATACACAGCCTAGGAGCTATCAATGCTGCATGTACCATAAGCTGTATATTATGGCTGTAGTAGTGGTATATACACAGGCAGTAGCACTGTATACACAGCCTAGGAGCAATCAATGCTGCCTGTACCCTAAGCTGTATATTATGGCTGTAGCACGTGGTATATACACAGGCGGCAGCACTGTATACACAGCCTAGGAGCTATCAATGCTGCCTGTACCATAAGCTGTATATTATGGCTGTAGTAGTGGACGCTATATACATAGGCGGCAGCACTGTATACACAGCCTAGGAGCTATCACTGCTGCTTGTACCATAAGCTGTATATTATGGCTGTAGCACGTGGTATATACACAGGCGGCAGCACTGTATACACAGCCTAGGAGCAATCAATGCTGCCTGTACCATAAGCTGTATATTATGGCTGTAGTAGTGGTATATACACAGGCGGCAGCACTGTATACACAGCCTAGGAGCTATCAATGCTGCCTGTACCATAAGCTGTATATTATGGCTGTAGCACGTGGTATATACACAGGCGGCAGCACTGTATACAGAGTCTAGGAGCAATCACTGCTGCCTGTACCCTAAGCTGTATATTATGGCTGTAGTAGTGGACGCTATATACATAGGCGGCAGCACTGTATACACAGCCTAGGAGCAATCAATGCTGCCTGTACCATAAGCTGTATATTATGGCTGTAGCACGTGGTATATACACAGGCGGCAGCACTGTATACACAGCCTAGGAGCAATCAATGCTGCCTGTACCATAAGCTGTATATTATGGCTGTAGTAGTGGTATATACACAGGCGGCAGCACTGTATACACAGCCTAGGAGCAATCAATGCTGCCTGTACCATAAGCTGTATATTATGGCTGTAGCACGTGGTATATACACAGGCAGCAGCACTGTATACACAGCCTAGGAGCTATCAATGCTGCCTGTACCCTAAGCTGTATATTATGGCTGTAGCACGTGGTATATACACAGGCGGCAGCACTGTATACACAGCCTAGGAGCTATCAATGCTGCCTGTACCATAAGCTGTATATTATGGCTGTAGTAGTGGTATATACACAGGCAGTAGCACTGTATACACAGCCTAGGAGCAATCAATGCTGCCTGTACCCTAAGCTGTATATTATGGCTGTAGCACGTGGTATATACACAGGCGGCAGCACTGTATACAGAGTCTAGGAGCAATCACTGCTGCCTGTACCCTAAGCTGTATATTATGGCTGTAGTAGTGGACGCTATATACATAGGCGGCAGCACTGTATACACAGCCTAGGAGCAATCAATGCTGCCTGTACCATAAGCTGTATATTATGGCTGTAGTAGTGGTATATACACAGGCGGCAGCACTGTATACACAGCCTAGGAGCTATCACTGCTGCTTGTACCATAAGCTGTATATTATGGCTGTAGTACGTGGTATATACACAGGCGGCAGCACTGTATACACAGCCTAGGAGCAATCAATGCTGCCTGTACCATAAGCTGTATATTATGGCTGTAGTAGTGGTATATACACAGGCGGCAGCACTGTATACACAGCCTAGGAGCAATCAATGCTGCCTGTACCATAAGCTGTATATTATGGCTGTAGTAGTGGTATATACACAGGCGGCAGCACTGTATACACAGCCTAGGAGCAATCAATGCTGCCTGTACCATAAGCTGTAAATTATGGCTGTAGTAGTGGTATATACACAGGCGGCAGCACTGTATACAGAGTCTAGGAGCAATCACTGCTGCCTGTACCCTAAGCTGTATATTATGGCTGTAGTAGTGGACGCTATATACATAGGCGGCAGCACTGTATACACAGCCTAGGAGCAATCAATGCTGCCTGTACCATAAGCTGTATATTATGGCTGTAGCACGTGGTATATACACAGGCGGCAGCACTGTATACACAGCCTAGGAGCAATCAATGCTGCCTGTACCATAAGCTGTATATTATGGCTGTAGTAGTGGTATATACACAGGCGGCAGCACTGTATACACAGCCTAGGAGCTATCACTGCTGCTTGTACCATAAGCTGTATATTATGGCTGTAGTACGTGGTATATACACAGGCGGCAGCACTGTATACACAGCCTAGGAGCAATCAATGCTGCCTGTACCATAAGCTGTATATTATGGCTGTAGTAGTGGTATATACACAGGCGGCAGCACTGTATACACAGCCTAGGAGCAATCAATGCTGCCTGTACCATAAGCTGTATATTATGGCTGTAGTAGTGGTATATACACAGGCGGCAGCACTGTATACACAGCCTAGGAGCAATCAATGCTGCCTGTACCATAAGCTGTATATTATGGCTGTAGTAGTGGTATATACACAGGCGGCAGCACTGTATACACAGCCTAGGAGCAATCAATGCTGCCTGTACCATAAGCTGTATATTATGGCTGTAGCACGTGGTATATACACAGGCAGCAGCACTGTATACACAGCCTAGGAGCTATCAATGCTGCCTGTACCCTAAGCTGTATATTATGGCTGTAGCACGTGGTATATACACAGGCGGCAGCACTGTATACACAGCCTAGGAGCTATCAATGCTGCCTGTACCATAAGCTGTATATTATGGCTGTAGTAGTGGTATATACACAGGCAGTAGCACTGTATACACAGCCTAGGAGCAATCAATGCTGCCTGTACCCTAAGCTGTATATTATGGCTGTAGCACGTGGTATATACACAGGCGGCAGCACTGTATACAGAGTCTAGGAGCAATCACTGCTGCCTGTACCCTAAGCTGTATATTATGGCTGTAGTAGTGGACGCTATATACATAGGCGGCAGCACTGTATACACAGCCTAGGAGCAATCAATGCTGCCTGTACCATAAGCTGTATATTATGGCTGTAGCACGTGGTATATACACAGGCGGCAGCACTGTATACACAGCCTAGGAGCAATCAATGCTGCCTGTACCATAAGCTGTATATTATGGCATTAGTAGTGGTATATACACAGGCGGCAGCACTGTATACACAGCCTAGGAGCGATCACTGCTGCTTGTACCATAAGCTGTATATTATGGCTGTAGTACGTGGTATATACACAGGCGGCAGCACTGTATACACAGCCTAGGAGCAATCAATGCTGCCTGTACCATAAGCTGTATATTATGGCTGTAGTAGTGGTATATACACAGGCGGCAGCACTGTATACACAGCCTAGGAGCAATCAATGCTGCCTGTACCATAAGCTGTATATTATGGCTGTAGTAGTGGTATATACACAGGCGGCAGCACTGTATACACAGCCTAGGAGCAATCAATGCTGCCTGTACCATAAGCTGTATGTTATGGCTGTAGTAGTGGTATATACACAGGCGGCAGCACTGTATACAGAGTCTAGGAGCAATCACTGCTGCCTGTACCCTAAGCTGTATATTATGGCTGTAGTAGTGGACGCTATATACATAGGCGGCAGCACTGTATACACAGCCTAGGAGCAATCAATGCTGCCTGTACCATAAGCTGTATATTATGGCTGTAGCACGTGGTATATACACAGGCGGCAGCACTGTATACACAGCCTAGGAGCAATCAATGCTGCCTGTACCATAAGCTGTATATTATGGCTGTAGTAGTGGTATATACACAGGCGGCAGCACTGTATACACAGCCTAGGAGCTATCACTGCTGCTTGTACAATAAGCTGTATATTATGGCTGTAGTACGTGGTATATACACAGGCGGCAGCACTGTATACACAGCCTAGGAGCAATCAATGCTGCCTGTACCATAAGCTGTATATTATGGCTGTAGTAGTGGTATATACACAGGCGGCAGCACTGTATACACAGCCTAGGAGCAATCAATGCTGCCTGTACCATAAGCTGTATATTATGGCTGTAGTAGTGGTATATACACAGGCGGCAGCACTGTATACACAGCCTAGGAGCAATCAATGCTGCCTGTACCATAAGCTGTATATTATGGCTGTAGTAGTGGTACATACACAGGCGGCAGCACTGTATACAGAGTCTAGGAGCAATCACTGCTGCCTGTACCCTAAGCTGTATATTATGGCTGTAGTAGTGGACGCTATATACATAGGCGGCAGCACTGTATACACAGCCTAGGAGCAATCAATGCTGCCTGTACCATAAGCTGTATATTATGGCTGTAGCACGTGGTATATACACAGGCGGCAGCACTGTATACACAGCCTAGGAGCAATCAATGCTGCCTGTACCATAAGCTGTATATTATGGCTGTAGTAGTGGTATATACACAGGCGGCAGCACTGTATACACAGCCTAGGAGCTATCACTGCTGCTTGTACCATAAGCTGTATATTATGGCTGTAGTACGTGGTATATACACAGGCGGCAGCACTGTATACACAGCCTAGGAGCAATCAATGCTGCCTGTACCATAAGCTGTATATTATGGCTGTAGTAGTGGTATATACACAGGCGGCAGCACTGTATACACAGCCTAGGAGCAATCAATGCTGCCTGTACCATAAGCTGTATATTATGGCTGTAGTAGTGGTATATACACAGGCGGCAGCACTGTATACACAGCCTAGGAGCAATCAATGCTGCCTGTACCATAAGCTGTATATTATGGCTGTAGTAGTGGTATATACACAGGCGGCAGCACTGTATACACAGCCTAGGAGCAATCAATGCTGCCTGTACCATAAGCTGTATATTATGGCTGTAGCACGTGGTATATACACAGGCAGCAGCACTGTATACACAGCCTAGGAGCTATCAATGCTGCCTGTACCCTAAGCTGTATATTATGGCTGTAGCACGTGGTATATACACAGGCGGCAGCACTGTATACACAGCCTAGGAGCTATCAATGCTGCCTGTACCATAAGCTGTATATTATGGCTGTAGTAGTGGTATATACACAGGCAGTAGCACTGTATACACAGCCTAGGAGCAATCAATGCTGCCTGTACCCTAAGCTGTATATTATGGCTGTAGCACGTGGTATATACACAGGCGGCAGCACTGTATACAGAGTCTAGGAGCAATCACTGCTGCCTGTACCCTAAGCTGTATATTATGGCTGTAGTAGTGGACGCTATATACATAGGCGGCAGCACTGTATACACAGCCTAGGAGCAATCAATGCTGCCTGTACCATAAGCTGTATATTATGGCTGTAGCACGTGGTATATACACAGGCGGCAGCACTGTATACACAGCCTAGGAGCAATCAATGCTGCCTGTACCATAAGCTGTATATTATGGCTGTAGTAGTGGTATATACACAGGCGGCAGCACTGTATACACAGCCTAGGAGCTATCACTGCTGCTTGTACCATAAGCTGTATATTATGGCTGTAGTACGTGGTATATACACAGGCGGCAGCACTGTATACACAGCCTAGGAGCAATCAATGCTGCCTGTACCATAAGCTGTATATTATGGCTGTAGTAGTGGTATATACACAGGCGGCAGCACTGTATACACAGCCTAGGAGCAATCAATGCTGCCTGTACCATAAGCTGTATATTATGGCTGTAGTAGTGGTATATACACAGGCGGCAGCACTGTATACACAGCCTAGGAGCAATCAATGCTGCCTGTACCATAAGCTGTATATTATGGCTGTAGTAGTGGTATATACACAGGCGGCAGCACTGTATACAGAGTCTAGGAGCAATCACTGCTGCCTGTACCCTAAGCTGTATATTATGGCTGTAGTAGTGGACGCTATATACATAGGCGGCAGCACTGTATACACAGCCTAGGAGCAATCAATGCTGCCTGTACCATAAGCTGTATATTATGGCTGTAGCACGTGGTATATACACAGGCGGCAGCACTGTATACACAGCCTAGGAGCAATCAATGCTGCCTGTACCATAAGCTGTATATTATGGCTGTAGTAGTGGTATATACACAGGCGGCAGCACTGTATACACAGCCTAGGAGCTATCACTGCTGCTTGTACCATAAGCTGTATATTATGGCTGTAGTACGTGGTATATACACAGGCGGCAGCACTGTATACACAGCCTAGGAGCAATCAATGCTGCCTGTACCATAAGCTGTATATTATGGCTGTAGTAGTGGTATATACACAGGCGGCAGCACTGTATACACAGCCTAGGAGCAATCAATGCTGCCTGTACCATAAGCTGTATATTATGGCTGTAGTAGTGGTATATACACAGGCGGCAGCACTGTATACACAGCCTAGGAGCTATCACTGCTGCTTGTACCATAAGCTGTATATTATGGCTGTAGTACGTGGTATATACACAGGCGGCAGCACTGTATACACAGCCTAGGAGCAATCAATGCTGCCTGTACCCTAAGCTGTATATTATGGCTGTAGCACGTGGTATATACACAGGCGGTAGCACTGTATACAGAGTCTAGGAGCAATCACTGCTGCCTGTACCCTAAGCTGTATATTATGGCTGTAGTAGTGGACGCTATATACATAGGCGGCAGCACTGTATACACAGCCTAGGAGCAATCAATGCTGCCTGTACCATAAGCTGTATATTATGGCTGTAGCACGTGGTATATACACAGGCGGCAGCACTGTATACACAGCCTAGGAGCAATCAATGCTGCCTGTACCATAAGCTGTATATTATGGCTGTAGTAGTGGTATATACACAGGCGGCAGCACTGTATACACAGCCTAGGAGCTATCACTGCTGCTTGTACCATAAGCTGTATATTATGGCTGTAGTACGTGGTATATACACAGGCGGCAGCACTGTATACACAGCCTAGGAGCAATCAATGCTGCCTGTACCATAAGCTGTATATTATGGCTGTAGTAGTGGTATATACACAGGCGGCAGCACT
Source organism: Anomaloglossus baeobatrachus (assembly GCF_048569485.1). Lineage (NCBI taxonomy): Eukaryota > Metazoa > Chordata > Amphibia > Anura > Aromobatidae > Anomaloglossus > Anomaloglossus baeobatrachus. The sequence goes on along the minus strand of NC_134353.1, from coordinate 583,539,976 downwards.
GTATACACAGCCTAGGAGCAATCAATGCTGCCTGTACCATAAGCTGTATATTATGGCTGTAGTAGTGGTATATACACAGGCGGCAGCACTGTATACACAGCCTAGGAGCAATCAATGCTGCCTGTACCATAAGCTGTATGTTATGGCTGTAGTAGTGGTATATACACAGGCGGCAGCACTGTATACAGAGTCTAGGAGCAATCACTGCTGCCTGTACCCTAAGCTGTATATTATGGCTGTAGTAGTGGACGCTATATACATAGGCGGCAGCACTGTATACACAGCCTAGGAGCAATCAATGCTGCCTGTACCATAAGCTGTATATTATGGCTGTAGCACGTGGTATATACACAGGCGGCAGCACTGTATACACAGCCTAGGAGCAATCAATGCTGCCTGTACCATAAGCTGTATATTATGGCTGTAGTAGTGGTATATACACAGGCGGCAGCACTGTATACACAGCCTAGGAGCAATCAATGCTGCCTGTACCATAAGCTGTATATTATGGCTGTAGTAGTGGTATATACACAGGCGGCAGCACTGTATACACAGCCTAGGAGCTATCACTGCTGCTTGTACCATAAGCTGTATATTATGGCTGTAGTACGTGGTATATACACAGGTGGCAGCACTGTATACACAGCCTAGGAGCAATCAATGCTGCCTGTACCATAAGCTGTATATTATGGCTGTAGTAGTGGTATATACACAGGCGGCAGCACTGTATACACAGCCTAGGAGCAATCAATGCTGCCTGTACCATAAGCTGTATATTATGGCTGTAGTAGTGGTATATACACAGGCGGCAGCACTGTATACACAGCCTAGGAGCAATCAATGCTGCCTGTACCATAAGCTGTATATTATGGCTGTAGTAGTGGTACATACACAGGCGGCAGCACTGTATACAGAGTCTAGGAGCAATCACTGCTGCCTGTACCCTAAGCTGTATATTATGGCTGTAGTAGTGGACGCTATATACATAGGCGGCAGCACTGTATACACAGCCTAGGAGCAATCAATGCTGCCTGTACCATAAGCTGTATATTATGGCTGTAGCACGTGGTATATACACAGGCGGCAGCACTGTATACACAGCCTAGGAGCAATCAATGCTGCCTGTACCATAAGCTGTATATTATGGCTGTAGTAGTGGTATATACACAGGCGGCAGCACTGTATACACAGCCTAGGAGCTATCACTGCTGCTTGTACCATAAGCTGTATATTATGGCTGTAGTACGTGGTATATACACAGGCGGCAGCACTGTATACACAGCCTAGGAGCAATCAATGCTGCCTGTACCATAAGCTGTATATTATGGCTGTAGTAGTGGTATATACACAGGCGGCAGCACTGTATACACAGCCTAGGAGCAATCAATGCTGCCTGTACCATAAGCTGTATATTATGGCTGTAGTAGTGGTATATACACAGGCGGCAGCACTGTATACACAGCCTAGGAGCAATCAATGCTGCCTGTACCATAAGCTGTATATTATGGCTGTAGTAGTGGTATATACACAGGCGGCAGCACTGTATACACAGCCTAGGAGCAATCAATGCTGCCTGTACCATAAGCTGTATATTATGGCTGTAGCACGTGGTATATACACAGGCAGCAGCACTGTATACACAGCCTAGGAGCTATCAATGCTGCCTGTACCCTAAGCTGTATATTATGGCTGTAGCACGTGGTATATACACAGGCGGCAGCACTGTATACACAGCCTAGGAGCTATCAATGCTGCCTGTACCATAAGCTGTATATTATGGCTGTAGTAGTGGTATATACACAGGCAGTAGCACTGTATACACAGCCTAGGAGCAATCAATGCTGCCTGTACCCTAAGCTGTATATTATGGCTGTAGCACGTGGTATATACACAGGCGGCAGCACTGTATACAGAGTCTAGGAGCAATCACTGCTGCCTGTACCCTAAGCTGTATATTATGGCTGTAGTAGTGGACGCTATATACATAGGCGGCAGCACTGTATACACAGCCTAGGAGCAATCAATGCTGCCTGTACCATAAGCTGTATATTATGGCTGTAGCACGTGGTATATACACAGGCGGCAGCACTGTATACACAGCCTAGGAGCAATCAATGCTGCCTGTACCATAAGCTGTATATTATGGCTGTAGTAGTGGTATATACACAGGCGGCAGCACTGTATACACAGCCTAGGAGCTATCACTGCTGCTTGTACCATAAGCTGTATATTATGGCTGTAGTACGTGGTATATACACAGGCGGCAGCACTGTATACACAGCCTAGGAGCAATCAATGCTGCCTGTACCATAAGCTGTATATTATGGCTGTAGTAGTGGTATATACACAGGCGGCAGCACTGTATACACAGCCTAGGAGCAATCAATGCTGCCTGTACCATAAGCTGTATATTATGGCTGTAGTAGTGGTATATACACAGGCGGCAGCACTGTATACACAGCCTAGGAGCAATCAATGCTGCCTGTACCATAAGCTGTATATTATGGCTGTAGTAGTGGTATATACACAGGCGGCAGCACTGTATACAGAGTCTAGGAGCAATCACTGCTGCCTGTACCCTAAGCTGTATATTATGGCTGTAGTAGTGGACGCTATATACATAGGCGGCAGCACTGTATACACAGCCTAGGAGCAATCAATGCTGCCTGTACCATAAGCTGTATATTATGGCTGTAGCACGTGGTATATACACAGGCGGCAGCACTGTATACACAGCCTAGGAGCAATCAATGCTGCCTGTACCATAAGCTGTATATTATGGCTGTAGTAGTGGTATATACACAGGCGGCAGCACTGTATACACAGCCTAGGAGCAATCAATGCTGCCTGTACCATAAGCTGTATATTATGGCTGTAGTAGTGGTATATACACAGGCGGCAGCACTGTATACAGAGTCTAGGAGCAATCACTGCTGCCTGTACCCTAAGCTGTATATTATGGCTGTAGTAGTGGACGCTATATACATAGGCGGCAGCACTGTATACACAGCCTAGGAGCAATCAATGCTGCCTGTACCATAAGCTGTATATTATGGCTGTAGTAGTGGTATATACACAGGCGGCAGCACTGTATACACAGCCTAGGAGCTATCACTGCTGCTTGTACCATAAGCTGTATATTATGGCTGTAGTACATGGTATATACACAGGCGGCAGCACTGTATACACAGCCTAGGAGCAATCAATGCTGCCTGTACCATAAGCTGTATATTATGGCTGTAGTAGTGGTATATACACAGGCGGCAGCACTGTATACACAGCCTAGGAGCAATCAATGCTGCCTGTACCATAAGCTGTATATTATGGCTGTAGTAGTGGTATATACACAGGCGGCAGCACTGTATACACAGCCTAGGAGCTATCACTGCTGCTTGTACCATAAGCTGTATATTATGGCTGTAGTACGTGGTATATACACAGGCGGCAGCACTGTATACACAGCCTAGGAGCAATCAATGCTGCCTGTACCATAAGCTGTATATTATGGCTGTAGTAGTGGTATATACACAGGCGGCAGCACTGTATACACAGCCTAGGAGCTATCACTGCTGCTTGTACCATAAGCTGTATATTATGGCTGTAGTACATGGTATATACACAGGCGGCAGCACTGTATACACAGCCTAGGAGCAATCAATGCTGCCTGTACCATAAGCTGTATATTATGGCTGTAGTAGTGGTATATACACAGGCGGCAGCACTGTATACACAGCCTAGGAGCAATCAATGCTGCCTGTACCATAAGCTGTATATTATGGCTGTAGTAGTGGTATATACACAGGCGGCAGCACTGTATACACAGCCTAGGAGCTATCACTGCTGCTTGTACCATAAGCTGTATATTATGGCTGTAGTACGTGGTATATACACAGGCGGCAGCACTGTATACACAGCCTAGGAGCAATCAATGCTGCCTGTACCCTAAGCTGTATATTATGGCTGTAGCACGTGGTATATACACAGGCGGCAGCACTGTATACAGAGTCTAGGAGCAATCACTGCTGCCTGTACCCTAAGCTGTATATTATGGCTGTAGTAGTGGACGCTATATACATAGGCGGCAGCACTGTATACACAGCCTAGGAGCAATCAATGCTGCCTGTACCATAAGCTGTATATTATGGCTGTAGCACGTGGTATATACACAGGCGGCAGCACTGTATACACAGCCTAGGAGCAATCAATGCTGCCTGTACCATAAGCTGTATATTATGGCTGTAGTAGTGGTATATACACAGGCGGCAGCACTGTATACACAGCCTAGGAGCTATCACTGCTGCTTGTACCATAAGCTGTATATTATGGCTGTAGTACGTGGTATATACACAGGCGGCAGCACTGTATACACAGCCTAGGAGCAATCAATGCTGCCTGTACCATAAGCTGTATATTATGGCTGTAGTAGTGGTATATACACAGGCGGCAGCACTGTATACACAGCCTAGGAGCAATCAATGCTGCCTGTACCATAAGCTGTATATTATGGCTGTAGTAGTGGTATATACACAGGCGGCAGCACTGTATACACAGCCTAGGAGCAATCAATGCTGCCTGTACCATAAGCTGTATGTTATGGCTGTAGTAGTGGTATATACACAGGCGGCAGCACTGTATACAGAGTCTAGGAGCAATCACTGCTGCCTGTACCCTAAGCTGTATATTATGGCTGTAGTAGTGGACGCTATATACATAGGCGGCAGCACTGTATACACAGCCTAGGAGCAATCAATGCTGCCTGTACCATAAGCTGTATATTATGGCTGTAGCACGTGGTATATACACAGGCGGCAGCACTGTATACACAGCCTAGGAGCAATCAATGCTGCCTGTACCATAAGCTGTATATTATGGCTGTAGTAGTGGTATATACACAGGCGGCAGCACTGTATACACAGCCTAGGAGCTATCACTGCTGCTTGTACCATAAGCTGTATATTATGGCTGTAGTACGTGGTATATACACAGGCGGCAGCACTGTATACACAGCCTAGGAGCAATCAATGCTGCCTGTACCATAAGCTGTATATTATGGCTGTAGTAGTGGTATATACACAGGCGGCAGCACTGTATACACAGCCTAGGAGCAATCAATGCTGCCTGTACCATAAGCTGTATATTATGGCTGTAGTAGTGGTATATACACAGGCGGCAGCACTGTATACACAGCCTAGGAGCAATCAATGCTGCCTGTACCATAAGCTGTATATTATGGCTGTAGTAGTGGTACATACACAGGCGGCAGCACTGTATACAGAGTCTAGGAGCAATCACTGCTGCCTGTACCCTAAGCTGTATATTATGGCTGTAGTAGTGGACGCTATATACATAGGCGGCAGCACTGTATACACAGCCTAGGAGCAATCAATGCTGCCTGTACCATAAGCTGTATATTATGGCTGTAGCACGTGGTATATACACAGGCGGCAGCACTGTATACACAGCCTAGGAGCAATCAATGCTGCCTGTACCATAAGCTGTATATTATGGCTGTAGTAGTGGTATATACACAGGCGGCAGCACTGTATACACAGCCTAGGAGCTATCACTGCTGCTTGTACCATAAGCTGTATATTATGGCTGTAGTACGTGGTATATACACAGGCGGCAGCACTGTATACACAGCCTAGGAGCAATCAATGCTGCCTGTACCATAAGCTGTATATTATGGCTGTAGTAGTGGTATATACACAGGCGGCAGCACTGTATACACAGCCTAGGAGCAATCAATGCTGCCTGTACCATAAGCTGTATATTATGGCTGTAGTAGTGGTATATACACAGGCGGCAGCACTGTATACACAGCCTAGGAGCAATCAATGCTGCCTGTACCATAAGCTGTATATTATGGCTGTAGTAGTGGTATATACACAGGCGGCAGCACTGTATACACAGCCTAGGAGCAATCAATGCTGCCTGTACCATAAGCTGTATATTATGGCTGTAGCACGTGGTATATACACAGGCAGCAGCACTGTATACACAGCCTAGGAGCTATCAATGCTGCCTGTACCCTAAGCTGTATATTATGGCTGTAGCACGTGGTATATACACAGGCGGCAGCACTGTATACACAGCCTAGGAGCTATCAATGCTGCCTGTACCATAAGCTGTATATTATGGCTGTAGTAGTGGTATATACACAGGCAGTAGCACTGTATACACAGCCTAGGAGCAATCAATGCTGCCTGTACCCTAAGCTGTATATTATGGCTGTAGCACGTGGTATATACACAGGCGGCAGCACTGTATACAGAGTCTAGGAGCAATCACTGCTGCCTGTACCCTAAGCTGTATATTATGGCTGTAGTAGTGGACGCTATATACATAGGCGGCAGCACTGTATACACAGCCTAGGAGCAATCAATGCTGCCTGTACCATAAGCTGTATATTATGGCTGTAGCACGTGGTATATACACAGGCGGCAGCACTGTATACACAGCCTAGGAGCAATCAATGCTGCCTGTACCATAAGCTGTATATTATGGCTGTAGTAGTGGTATATACACAGGCGGCAGCACTGTATACACAGCCTAGGAGCTATCACTGCTGCTTGTACCATAAGCTGTATATTATGGCTGTAGTACGTGGTATATACACAGGCGGCAGCACTGTATACACAGCCTAGGAGCAATCAATGCTGCCTGTACCATAAGCTGTATATTATGGCTGTAGTAGTGGTATATACACAGGCGGCAGCACTGTATACACAGCCTAGGAGCAATCAATGCTGCCTGTACCATAAGCTGTATATTATGGCTGTAGTAGTGGTATATACACAGGCGGCAGCACTGTATACACAGCCTAGGAGCAATCAATGCTGCCTGTACCATAAGCTGTATATTATGGCTGTAGTAGTGGTATATACACAGGCGGCAGCACTGTATACAGAGTCTAGGAGCAATCACTGCTGCCTGTACCCTAAGCTGTATATTATGGCTGTAGTAGTGGACGCTATATACATAGGCGGCAGCACTGTATACACAGCCTAGGAGCAATCAATGCTGCCTGTACCATAAGCTGTATATTATGGCTGTAGCACGTGGTATATACACAGGCGGCAGCACTGTATACACAGCCTAGGAGCAATCAATGCTGCCTGTACCATAAGCTGTATATTATGGCTGTAGTAGTGGTATATACACAGGCGGCAGCACTGTATACACAGCCTAGGAGCTATCACTGCTGCTTGTACCATAAGCTGTATATTATGGCTGTAGTACGTGGTATATACACAGGCGGCAGCAGTGTATACACAGCCTAGGAGCAATCAATGCTGCCTGTACCATAAGCTGTATATTATGGCTGTAGTAGTGGTATATACACAGGCGGCAGCACTGTATACACAGCCTAGGAGCAATCAATGCTGCCTGTACCATAAGCTGTATATTATGGCTGTAGTAGTGGTATATACACAGGCGGCAGCACTGTATACACAGCCTAGGAGCAATCAATGCTGCCTGTACCATAAGCTGTATATTATGGCTGTAGTAGTGGTATATACACAGGCGGCAGCACTGTATACAGAGTCTAGGAGCAATCACTGCTGCCTGTACCCTAAGCTGTATATTATGGCTGTAGTAGTGGACGCTATATACATAGGCGGCAGCACTGTATACACAGCCTAGGAGCAATCAATGCTGCCTGTACCATAAGCTGTATATTATGGCTGTAGTAGTGGTATATACACAGGCGGCAGCACTGTATACACAGCCTAGGAGCTATCACTGCTGCTTGTACCATAAGCTGTATATTATGGCTGTAGTACATGGTATATACACAGGCGGCAGCACTGTATACACAGCCTAGGAGCAATCAATGCTGCCTGTACCATAAGCTGTATATTATGGCTGTAGTAGTGGTATATACACAGGCGGCAGCACTGTATACACAGCCTAGGAGCAATCAATGCTGCCTGTACCATAAGCTGTATATTATGGCTGTAGTAGTGGTATATACACAGGCGGCAGCACTGTATACACAGCCTAGGAGCTATCACTGCTGCTTGTACCATAAGCTGTATATTATGGCTGTAGTACGTGGTATATACACAGGCGGCAGCACTGTATACACAGCCTAGGAGCAATCAATGCTGCCTGTACCATAAGCTGTATATTATGGCTGTAGTAGTGGTATATACACAGGCGGCAGCACTGTATACACAGCCTAGGAGCTATCACTGCTGCTTGTACCATAAGCTGTATATTATGGCTGTAGTACATGGTATATACACAGGCGGCAGCACTGTATACACAGCCTAGGAGCAATCAATGCTGCCTGTACCATAAGCTGTATATTATGGCTGTAGCACGTGGTATATACACAGGCGGCAGCACTGTATACACAGCCTAGGAGCAATCAATGCTGCCTGTACCATAAGCTGTATATTATGGCTGTAGTAGTGGTATATACACAGGCGGCAGCACTCTATACACAGCCTAGGAGCTATCACTGCTGCTTGTACAATAAGCTGTATATTATGGCTGTAGTACGTGGTATATACACAGGCGGCAGCACTGTATACACAGCCTAGGAGCAATCAATGCTGCCTGTACCATAAGCTGTATATTCTAGCTGTAGTAGTGGTATATACACAGGCGGCAGCACTGTATACACAGCCTAGGAGCTATCAATGCTGCCTGTACCATAAGCTGTATATTATGGCTGTAGTAGTGGTATATACACAGGCGGCAGCACTGTATACACAGCCTAGGAGCAATCAATGCTGCCTGTACCATAAGCTGTATATTATGGCTGTAGTAGTGGTATATACACAGGCGGCAGCACTGTATACACAGCCTAGGAGCAATCACTGCTGCCTGTACCATAAGCTGTATATTATGGCTGTAGTAGTGGTATATACACAGGCGGCAGCACTGTATACACAGCCTAGGAGCAATCAATGCTGCCTGTACCATAAGCTGTATATTATGGCTGTAGTAGTGGTATATACACAGGCGGCAGCACTGTATACACAGCCTAGGAGCTATCACTGCTGCTTGTACCATAAGCTGTATATTATGGCTGTAGTACGTGGTATATACACAGGCGGCAGCACTGTATACACAGCCTAGGAGCAATCAGTGCTGCCTGTACCATAAGCTGTATATTATGGCTGTAGTAGTGGTATATACACAGGCGGCAGCACTGTATACACAGCCTAGGAGCAATCAGTGCTGCCTGTACCCTAAGCTGTATATTATGGCTGTAGCACGTGGTATATACACAGCCTAGGAGCTATCACTGCTGCCTGTAACCTAAGCTGTATATTATGGCTGTAGTACATGGTATATACACAGGCGGCAGCACTGTATACACAGCCTAGGAGCAATCAATGCTGCCTGTACCATAAGCTGTATATTATGGCTGTAGTAGTGGTATATACACAGGCGGCAGCACTGTATACACAGCCTAGGAGCTATCACTGCTGCTTGTACCATAAGCTGTATATTATGGCTGTAGTACATGGTATATACACAGGCGGCAGCACTGTATACACAGCCTAGGAGCAATCAATGCTGCCTGTACCATAAGCTGTATATTATGGCTGTAGTAGTGGTATATACACAGGCGGCAGCACTGTATACACAGCCTAGGAGCAATCAATGCTGCCTGTACCATAAGCTGTATATTATGGCTGTAGTAGTGGTATATACACAGGCGGCAGCACTGTATACACAGCCTAGGAGCTATCACTGCTGCTTGTACCATAAGCTGTATATTATGGCTGTAGTACGTGGTATATACACAGGCGGCAGCACTGTATACACAGCCTAGGAGCAATCAATGCTGCCTGTACCATAAGCTGTATATTATGGCTGTAGTAGTGGTATATACACAGGCGGCAGCACTGTATACACAGCCTAGGAGCTATCACTGCTGCTTGTACCATAAGCTGTATATTATGGCTGTAGTACATGGTATATACACAGGCGGCAGCACTGTATACACAGCCTAGGAGCAATCAATGCTGCCTGTACCATAAGCTGTATATTATGGCTGTAGCACGTGGTATATACACAGGCGGCAGCACTGTATACACAGCCTAGGAGCAATCAATGCTGCCTGTACCATAAGCTGTATATTATGGCTGTAGTAGTGGTATATACACAGGCGGCAGCACTCTATACACAGCCTAGGAGCTATCACTGCTGCTTGTACAATAAGCTGTATATTATGGCTGTAGTACGTGGTATATACACAGGCGGCAGCACTGTATACACAGCCTAGGAGCAATCAATGCTGCCTGTACCATAAGCTGTATATTATAGCTGTAGTAGTGGTATATACACAGGCGGCAGCACTGTATACACAGCCTAGGAGCTATCAATGCTGCCTGTACCATAAGCTGTATATTATGGCTGTAGTAGTGGTATATACACAGGCGGCAGCACTGTATACACAGCCTAGGAGCAATCAATGCTGCCTGTACCATAAGCTGTATATTATGGCTGTAGTAGTGGTATATACACAGGCGGCAGCACTGTATACACAGCCTAGGAGCAATCACTGCTGCCTGTACCATAAGCTGTATATTATGGCTGTAGTAGTGGTATATACACAGGCGGCAGCACTGTATACACAGCCTAGGAGCAATCAATGCTGCCTGTACCATAAGCTGTATATTATGGCTGTAGTAGTGGTATATACACAGGCGGCAGCACTGTATACACAGCCTAGGAGCTATCACTGCTGCTTGTACCATAAGCTGTATATTATGGCTGTAGTACGTGGTATATACACAGGCGGCAGCACTGTATACACAGCCTAGGAGCAATCAGTGCTGCCTGTACCATAAGCTGTATATTATGGCTGTAGTAGTGGTATATACACAGGCGGCAGCACTGTATACACAGCCTAGGAGCAATCAGTGCTGCCTGTACCCTAAGCTGTATATTATGGCTGTAGCACGTGGTATATACACAGCCTAGGAGCTATCACTGCTGCCTGTAACCTAAGCTGTATATTATGGCTGTAGTACATGGTATATACACAGGCGGCAGCACTGTATACACAGCCTAGGAGCAATCAATGCTGCCTGTACCATAAGCTGTATATTATGGCTGTAGTAGTGGTATATACACAGGCGGCAGCACTGTATACACAGCCTAGGAGCTATCACTGCTGCTTGTACCATAAGCTGTATATTATGGCTGTAGTACATGGTATATACACAGGCGGCAGCACTGTATACACAGCCTAGGAGCAATCAATGCTGCCTGTACCATAAGCTGTATATTATGGCTGTAGTAGTGGTATATACACAGGCGGCAGCACTGTATACACAGCCTAGGAGCAATCAATGCTGCCTGTACCATAAGCTGTATATTATGGCTGTAGTAGTGGTATATACACAGGCGGCAGCACTGTATACACAGCCTAGGAGCTATCACTGCTGCTTGTACCATAAGCTGTATATTATGGCTGTAGTACGTGGTATATACACAGGCGGCAGCACTGTATACACAGCCTAGGAGCAATCAATGCTGCCTGTACCATAAGCTGTATATTATGGCTGTAGTAGTGGTATATACACAGGCGGCAGCACTGTATACACAGCCTAGGAGCTATCACTGCTGCTTGTACCATAAGCTGTATATTATGGCTGTAGTACATGGTATATACACAGGCGGCAGCACTGTATACACAGCCTAGGAGCAATCAATGCTGCCTGTACCATAAGCTGTATATTATGGCTGTAGCACGTGGTATATACACAGGCGGCAGCACTGTATACACAGCCTAGGAGCAATCAATGCTGCCTGTACCATAAGCTGTATATTATGGCTGTAGTAGTGGTATATACACAGGCGGCAGCACTCTATACACAGCCTAGGAGCTATCACTGCTGCTTGTACAATAAGCTGTATATTATGGCTGTAGTACGTGGTATATACACAGGCGGCAGCACTGTATACACAGCCTAGGAGCAATCAATGCTGCCTGTACCATAAGCTGTATATTATAGCTGTAGTAGTGGTATATACACAGGCGGCAGCACTGTATACACAGCCTAGGAGCTATCAATGCTGCCTGTACCATAAGCTGTATATTATGGCTGTAGTAGTGGTATATACACAGGCGGCAGCACTGTATACACAGCCTAGGAGCAATCAATGCTGCCTGTACCATAAGCTGTATATTATGGCTGTAGTAGTGGTATATACACAGGCGGCAGCACTGTATACACAGCCTAGGAGCAATCACTGCTGCCTGTACCATAAGCTGTATATTATGGCTGTAGTAGTGGTATATACACAGGCGGCAGCACTGTATACACAGCCTAGGAGCAATCAATGCTGCCTGTACCATAAGCTGTATATTATGGCTGTAGTAGTGGTATATACACAGGCGGCAGCACTGTATACACAGCCTAGGAGCTATCACTGCTGCTTGTACCATAAGCTGTATATTATGGCTGTAGTACGTGGTATATACACAGGCGGCAGCACTGTATACACAGCCTAGGAGCAATCAGTGCTGCCTGTACCATAAGCTGTATATTATGGCTGTAGTAGTGGTATATACACAGGCGGCAGCACTGTATACACAGCCTAGGAGCAATCAGTGCTGCCTGTACCCTAAGCTGTATATTATGGCTGTAGCACGTGGTATATACACAGCCTAGGAGCCATCACTGCTGCCTGTAACCTAAGCTGTATATTATGGCTGTAGTACATGGTATATACACAGGCGGCAGCACTGTATACACAGCCTAGGAGCAATCAATGCTGCCTGTACCATAAGCTGTATATTATGGCTGTAGTAGTGGACGCTATATACATAGGCGGCAGCACGGTTATCGCTGGGATTCCCAGTCATGTGACTGGTCATGCTTGCACCTCAGCCTATCAGATGAGTGCTCAGGGCACCGCCCCCTGCGAGCCCTACACTGCTCTCCATGTGCTGTCAGCATGAATTTACATAATGCAGGTCCTCACATCACAAGCAGGACTCACCTTCAGTGTAACACAGCGGCCGACACAGGAGACTGCAGCTCGCGGGTGGCAGGGAGCCCTTATGAAGCAGGTGACCCCTCTCGGTGCCCTAAACAGAGCCCACATACTACCAGGGAGACACAGCGTCACATCCACTCACAGGTGTCACTCAGCTCATCTCGGGAATGGATTGTTCGTGTCTAGCACTGTTACACACTATCCTGCTCGATTTATCACGCCTGAGCTTGAGAGGCGCAGAGTCTGTGCTCTGCTGACATCTAGTGGCTATTTGCAGAGTAGCACGTTAACGACAACAGAATAGAAGGTCAAATGGATGATACATAATAAACCTGTAAAGATGATTACCACAAACAAATACAAGCTTTATTATAGTTACAGAATTATAAACAAATAATTATGGTGAATCATCATGTTACTAGATATCAAAAGGTGAGTAACCTAATTATTGTTCATGCATGATAATGATACAGTATATTCAGCCTTTGTGACCAAGCCTAATAGCACATATTCAGTCACCGGCTTAGGCCTAGGACACACGGTGAGAAAAACGGTGCGAGTGGAATGCGATAAAAATGTCATTCCACTCAGACCAATATAACTCTATGGAGCAGCTGCCATGAGCGATTATTTACTCAGCCCTAATCGGACCGAGAAAACAATCGCAGCATGCTGCAGGTAGAATGCGATCTTGTTCCATTTGCACCCATACAAGTCACCGGTGTAACACAAAAGCAGTGCGGTTCTCGCATCAGTCAGCAACGGAGGAGATAGGGGGATAAATCCCTCCCTCCCCTGCTCAGCTATGGTCTGATTGCACAATCGGACCACCATTGCATGGCCCTTGCAAGACACTCGGTTTCCACTGTGCTGCGAACATGAGCAGAGTGTCATGCGAGGACTCGCACATAACCCCGTGTGGCCCTGGCCTATTGCGATGCTCGCATGACACTCGGCTCGCGCTGGCAGCACCGCAGGAGCCGAGTGTCATGCTAGTATCCATGCGACTGAGGTCCCACTGTGCGAGCGGACCTCAGCTGCGGAGGGGCGGGCCGGCGCTGCGGACGGGCGAGCCAGTGCTGCGGAGAGGCGGGTCGGCACGGAGGAGGGGAGGGAGGGATTTCTCTCCCTCTCTCCTCCGTAGCTGGCTATTGCGATTCTCGCTTAGGCCAGTTCTCTTAGGGGATTAGTCAATGCGTTTCTATTTTCCCTGTTATATTTCCATGTACTATGATGGATTTCAGAGCCAAGGAAGCCCCATGGCTTGCTATGTCCTGTGTATGGCCACCGGTATTATCTTATTCACATGTGCACTTTACACCACTTCATTTTATTGTTATCCACACCACTGTGAATATTATCACTACTTATTTTTGCTGTACCTGAACAGTTTGTGATGTTCACACACCTGGACCATTTTAGGCTATGTGCCCACGATCAGGACTCACTGCGCCCTGGATGTCCGCAGGAGAACACGGCTGCTCAAGGCCACAATCAGGGTTCCCTGGCTGGTTGGCTCTATGTTAGTACATATGTTAGTACATCCCAGTGGGCGTGCTAATGTCGCGGGCGGAGGAGGGGACGCCGCGCTCTCCCACTGCTCGGGTCCGGCTGCCGCGTCTTCTGCGGCCTGCCACTGCTCGGTGGCTCGAGCGATGGGCCGGATCCCGGGGACTCTAGCGGCGCTCCTCGCCCGTGAGTGAAAGGGGGGTTTTTGGGTGTGGGGATTGTTTATTGTCCGTGACGCCACCCACGGTTGTGGTGATTTTGGTGACACCACCGCTGCTATGTATGGGGATCCCGGGAGTGATGGTATGGAGCAGCCAGTTGTTGTGTTGCCCCTCCGTGGGTAGGGGTTGGTGATCCCGGGGCCCAATGGTGGAGTTGGGATGGTGGACAGGCGGGTTATGGGGCCTGTGGAGGTGCAGGGGTGCAGGGGCAGCTCTGTGCCTTGCGGCACTGTGGTACTCACTCAGCCTGAGATGATGACACAGTTCTCGGTAAAACACACGGCTGGAAAGACGGTTCCCACGGACGGCTGCACTTGCTTTTCCCAGTAGTTGACGGTGACTGTCACTTTTCCCTGCACCTAAGATGATGATGGTTGCGATGGGTTCCCACCGGTAACCCGCTCCCCGGCTTGGATATGGGCCGGAGGAGCCCTACTTTGCCCGCAGGCGCTGGCCCTGAGAAACTGGTGCCTTGGCGGTGGCGGTGTCTCTTGGTTACGGTTGGACTGTTGCCTTCAATCGGGACTTGGTTGTTGGGAGACAGTCGTCCCCTTCACTGACGGATTTGGCAAATTATGGCGACTCCTAGCCTTGCCGGGATCCGAAAGGCCCCTGCCCTGGTGCTGACTGCTCTTTGTATACCGCTCCGGTACCGCCGGGCCACCACCCGTCCGCGGTCCCTTCCAGCAACCTCCAAGCAGTCACCCCTCCAGACGGTCACCGCCGTCTGCTGACCTTGCTGTCTCAGTCCGAGGCACACACCTGGACCAACTTTAGGCTTGCTTAACTGTTCCTTTTCTGTCACTTTCTCTTTAGCTCCTCTACCACTTCCTTCCACTTCACTGTTTACTCCTTCACTTCCCTCACTGATCTCTTCTCTTCCTCAACTCTATCTGCCTGGTTTTCCCGCCTCCAGAGCTGTGAACTCCTCGGTGGGCGGAGCCAACCGCCTGGCCCACCCCCTGGTGTGGACACCAGCTCCTGGAGGAAGGCAACAAGGATTTTTGGGTTAGCTTTGGTGTTCCTAACTGGGGTGTAGGGTGTGGTGGTGTTATGACCTGTGACCCCTGGCTTGCCCAGGGCGTCACACTAACATGCTAATGAATGTGCAGCGTTACAGGATGATCTCACTCACCTCATGGCCGCCTGACGCTGGATTTCGGCTCCGTACGCATGACCCCGGAGTTTGGGTCATGTGCACTGCTTCAGTTTAAAGCCAGCACACATACACCCGGCTTCATAGTACATATGACCCGGGGTCATGTGCACTAAGCCGAAATCCAGCGTCGGACGGGATGGTGGCGGAGAGATGAGTAAGATCATTCTCTGACGCTGCACATTCATTAGCATGATAGCACGCCCACAGGGACGTACTAACATGCTAATGGAGCCGACTAGCCGGGGAACTAACAACCAGGGGACTAGACCCCTCACTTATTAGCATACAATCAAAGATATTTAGAAATACTTTTTCTAAAGATCCCTTTATCTATGCTAGTGTATACAGAGATTCGCAATATGCACCCAGAACTGCTCTTGGTTCTGGGTGCATATTGCACCTGACAGGTTCCCTTTAAGGTTTATCCTGTAATTAGCAGCATCATGGCTGTCTACAAACTTGTAATCATTCAGTCTGCCTTTTCATAGGGTGAAAAGTAATCACTGTGCTGTATCATCTATGTACCACAGTCAACATGTATGAAAATTAAGGAAAGAGTTATCTCAGATTAAAAAGAAATTTAGAGAGTTAAAGGTAAAGGCTATAAGACCATCTAAAAACAGCTTAATGTTCCTGTTAACTACAGTTGCATATTATTCAGAAGTTCAAGCTCTACGGTACTTAGCCAAGTGACCTGGATGGAGCTGCAAGAGGAAAATTGATGAGAAATTGAAGAGACCGATAATATAAATGGTAAACAAAGAGCACAGGATAACATCCAAAGAGATTAGAGGTGAACTCTAAAGGTACCGTCACACTAAGGGTACCTTCACACTTTAGCGATGCAGCAGCGATCCGACCAGCGATCTGACCTGGTCAGGATCGCTGCTGCATCGCTACATGGTCGCTGGTGAGCTGTCAAACAGGCAGATCTCACCAGTGACCAGTGACCAGCCCCCAGCCAGCAGCGACGTGCAAGCGACGCTGCGCTTGCACGGAGCCGGCGTCTGGAAGCTGCGGACACTGGTAACTAAGGTAAACATCGGGTATGGTTACCCGATGTTTACCTTAGTTACCAGCTCACACCGCTTAACTTAGCGTGTGCAGGGAGCAGGACCCGGCACTGGCAGCATGAGAGCTGCGGAGGCTGGTAACGAAGGTAAATATCGGGTAACCACCTTGGTTACCCGATGTTTACCTTGGTTACAGCTTACTGCAGGCTGTTAGACGCCGGCTCCTGCTCCCTTCACATTCAGGAATGTTGCTCTCTCGCTGTCACACACAGCGATGTGTGCTTATCAGCGGGAGAGCAACAATAAAAAAACGAACCAGCACTGTGTGTAACGAGCAGCGATCTCACAGCAGGGGGCAGATCGCTGCTCAGTGTCACACACAGCGAGATCGCTAATGAGGTCACAAAAAACGGGACTCAGCAGCGATCTCAGTAGCGATCTCGCTGTGTGTGAAGTACCCTTAAACAACTTACCAGCGATCCCAACAATGATACAACCTGATAGGGATCGCTGGTAAGTTGCTAGGAGGTTGCTGGTGAGCAGTCACACAGTCAGACACTCTAGCGATCCCACCAGCAACCTGACCTGGCAGGGATCACTGGAGCATCGCTACACGGGTTGCTGGTGAGCTGTCACCAGCAACTAGTGACCAGCACCCAGCCAGCAGCAGTGACCAGTGACCAGCACCCAGCCACTGAAGCGATGCTGCGCTTGGTAACTAAGGTAAATATCGGGTAACCAACCCGATATTTACCTTGGTTACCAGCGCACGCAGCTACACGTGCAGAGAGCAGGGAGCAGCGCACACTGCTTAGCACTGGCTCCCTGCTCTCCTAGTTACAGCACACATCGGGTTAATTACCTGATGTGTGCTGCAGCTACATGTGCACAGAGCAGGGAGCAGCGCACACTGCTTAGTGCTGGCTCCCTGCTCTCCTAGTTACAGCACACATTGGGTTAATTACCCGATGTGTGCTGCAGCTACACGTGCAGAGAGCAGGGAGCAGCGCACACCGCTTAGCGCTGGCTCCCTGCTCTCCTAGTTACAGCACACATCGGGTTAATTAACCGATGTGTACTGCAACTACATGTGCAGAGAGCAGGGAGTCGCGCACACTGCTTAGCGCTGGCTCCTTGCACTCCTAGCTACAGTACACATCGGGTTAATTACCCGATGTGTACTCTGCTACACGTGCAAGGAGCAGGAGCCGGCACTGACAGTGAGAGCGGCGGAGGCTGGTAACGAAGGTAAATATCGGGTAACCAAGGACAGGGCTTCTTGGTTACCCGATGTTTACCGTGGTTACCAGTGTCTGCTGAAGCCGGCTCCTGCTGCCTGCACATAGTTGTTGCTGTCTCGCTGTTACACACACACAGCAATCTGTGCTTCACAGCGGGACAGCAACAACTAAAAAATGGCCCAGGCCATTCAGCAACAACCAACGACCTCACAGCAGGGGCCGGGTTGTTGCTGGATGTCACACACAGCAACATCGCTAGCAACATCGCTGCTACGTCACAAAAGTTGTTTGTTAGCAGCGATGTTGCTAGCGATGTTGCTTAGTGTGACGGGGCCTAAGGCTGGGGCCACACGGGGACTACTGCGATCCACTTGCATGACACTCGGCTCGTGCTGGCAGTACAGCAGAGCCGAGTGTCATGCGTGTGTCCTTGCAACTGAGGTCCGTTCGTGCGAGCAGACCTCAGCTGCAGGGGGCGGGCCGGCACTCAGGAGGGGAGGGAGGGATTTCTCTCCCTCTCTCCTGCGTAGCCGGCTATTGACATTCTCGCACTGCACTAGCGGTACACCGGTGTACCGCGAGTGCAGTGCGATTTTTCTCTCGCCCCATTCACTTGAATGGGTGCGAGAGAAAGAGTCTCGCATTACAATCGCAGCATGCTGCGATTGTTTTCTCGGTCCGATTAGGGCTGAGAAAATAATCGCTCATGTGTGCTGACACACAGGCTACAATTGGTCCGAGGGGAATGCGATGTTTTATCGCACTCCACTCGCACTGTTTTTCTCGCCGTGTGGCTTAGGCCTTAAGGTCAAGGTACATCAGTGACAGATCACACCATTCATCACTGTCTTGGCCAAAGTGGACTCCATAGAAGATAACCACTGTTGAAAGCAAATTACATAAACGAGACTGGAATTTACCACAATGCATATTAACAAGCCACAAAGTTTCTTGGTGAATGGCCTTTGGACAGATGAGACAAAAGTGGTGCTTTTTGGCAAGGCACATTAGCTTTATATTCACAGACACAAACATTTTTGAGGCTACTTTGCTGCACAGCGTGACTGAATCGCAGGTCATGTGTCCTTCAACAAGATAATAGCCCAAAGTCCACTGCTAAAAACATAGAAAAAGGCTAAGAGCAAAAGCATTGGGCTATTCTGTAGCCTTCTACGAGCTGTGATCTAAATTCTATTGAACATGTGGAAGGAGCTGAAACCTGCAGTCTGGAGAACGCTCCTGCACACCTGAGACACAAGGAGCAGTTTGCACATGAGCAGGGCAGAAGTCTCATAGAGGGTTACAGAAATCATTTGCTTGCAGTGATTGCCTCAAAAGGATGTGCAGCAAGATAAGAGGTTAAAGGCATTATTTTTTCCCAGGCCATTATTAGTTTTTTTTTGTTGTTTTTTTTTTTTAATATTTCTGTTGAACCACAATTCAAAAGCAATGTCTGATTTTCATTAGTTGATATTCAGTAAACTTCCATTTAGTGTTTTCACTTTCATGTTATTTCAGTGATCATTGTGGGCTTTCTTACCTTACCAGAAGATGCCAACAGTTTTGTCCACGTGTATGACCACTTGATTCACTTTTTTAAGTGACAATTTTTGCATCCTTTACAAACATGATCTTCTGGGTACACTTTATGACTCATTGCAAACATACAAATGTCGCGCCCCGGGGCAGCCGAACTGCTTGGATCCGGACGGTCCGTGGCTCGAGGGGTTTCAGATCCGGGGCACCGTTAACCAGTTTTAAATGAAAAGAAAAAATAAAATAATAAAAAGTCCGACTACGCCACTTGCGGTTTGTGGCCAGGTATGGTAGGGCCGCCGCTTGGGTTCCTGCTGGGGATGATGGATGGGGGCAGTGTGGATGGTGGAGCCCTCCGCGAGCAGGGCTTTTCCCCAGGGGTAGGTGAAGGGTTAAAGTGGAGGCGCGCAGCAATAAGTCAGTCCAGACAGGGAGTGCAGTTTGATTGTCTTTACTTACGGGATTCGCGCCCTGGGGACGTGATGAATCCCAGGTGCGCTCGTGTCCTTTATAGCTGTGCCACCCAACCTGGTGCCACTATCCCACCGATGCACTCTGGTGTATTTGTCAGTCCTCCCTGGCGTGGAGCATTTGGAGGTCCTCCTGGTGTCTGGGTCCTGCCGCAGGCAGCTTGGACTATTTAAGGGAATTTCTCCAGGTCCCCTCTTTGCTGCTGATGCATCGGACGTTAGTGGTGGCAGATGAGTTCTGGAAACCCACCCACCTGTCAGAGTTAACAGATGGCTTGAAGTCCTGGTCTGTTCTGGGATCTGCACCCCTGTGTGCAAAGTACTGGGAGCCTTGGATGTCCACCCCACAGGATCCCTCTGTTCTTGGAGCTTGCTCTCTCGCTCTACTGCTTCTTTTCTCCTCTGAGTATCTGATCTTTCCACTCAGGTCTTTGCGGATTCTTTACTGCTTTCCTTGTGTCTCAAGAGTCTGTTGTCTGTCTTGACACCTTTCCTTTTCCTACCGCACACTTCCTCTCCTCTCTACTTTGAACCCGTGAAGTCACCCTGGTGACACTCGCTGTAGCACGGGTGTCATCAGGATGCCATCAGA
This sequence comes from Anomaloglossus baeobatrachus, assembly GCF_048569485.1. Classification (NCBI taxonomy): domain Eukaryota; kingdom Metazoa; phylum Chordata; class Amphibia; order Anura; family Aromobatidae; genus Anomaloglossus; species Anomaloglossus baeobatrachus. The sequence continues at coordinate 583,519,260 of NC_134353.1, read as the reverse complement.
GTTCACTGGGAACTCCAATGACCTCCTGGATGCCACTTCACACACACTGGTTGCTTGCTGAATACTCACCTGTCCCAGCGCTGTCCCCACAATGCTGTCCCCATGATGCTCCGGCTTCCAGTTCCTCAGAGCAGTGAATAATCAATGAATATAATGAGCGGAGTTAGAAGCAGGAGACAGCAGAGCCGAAGAAAACAGCGCCGGATACAGGTGAATATAGAAAATCTTTTTATTTCAAAGACCTGTGTTTTCTCCGGTACGTGTCACACTCATGTCACACGTATGCAAACACAGATGTCACACGTGTGACACACGTATGACCATGCCGATGTGTGTGGCTTGTACCTGATTAAACACGGATGTCTGAAAGGGGCCTAAAGGTGTTTTTTATGTTATACAGAGCGACCTGGGCTCTTATATAATGTATGGAATGGAATATATGGAATGATGTATATAAGCGCTCACTGGTGGTGGCCGCAGCTCATAAGGGAAAAACCTGGTGACAGGTTCCCATTAAAGCATCACATTTGATTAACCCCTTCACCCCTGAGTCTATATTCCCCTTCCTGACCAAGCTATTTTTTTTATTTCTGATCAGTGTCACTTTATGACGAAATAACTCTGGAATGCTTCAACACAATTCAGTGATTCTGAGACTGTTTCTTTGTGACATATTATACCTCATGTTAGTGGTAAATTTAGGAGAATATTTTTGCATTTATTTGTGAAAATATCTGAAAATAGCTATAATTTTAAAAAATAAAATAAAATTTAAAAAAAATAAAAAAAATTATGCCCTTAAACCAGAGTTGATATAATTTACCACATCTCTACAGTACATCAGCACCATTTTTGAAAACTATTGTTTTTTGTTAGGAAGTTAGAAGGGTTAAAAGTTTATTAGCATTTTCTCATTTTTACAAACAATTGAATAGATATATGAGGGATCAAAGCTCTAGCAACCACACAAAGAATTCCCTAGTTAGATCAAATACACAATTTAATAGGTATGCATTAAAAAATGGACAAACAACAAAAACACCAATAACAATGTAAACACTGTTTGGGCCCATGGCAAGGCTTGTAAGAGAAAAAGCGCCATTTGAATTTTGGAACACAAAATTGTCTGATATCGATAGTGGACGTCATGTTGTGTTTACATATACACTATGTTGAAATACCCCAAGCCCCAGAAGAAGTCACTGCGCCGAAATGCGCGTTGGGGTCGTGGCAATGCTCTTGATACAGGTATTATGATCCAACCTTGTTGTTTTCTGAACCTTATTACTACCTTTTGCTGCTACCAATGATATAATTTGGACTATATACCTTGGTACTATTGGTTAGCACTTGCTATATTATTAGTAGCACTTTTGCACTTTATTAACTTTTGTTGTTACCATGATATAATGAGGACTTTGTACTATGGGTTAACATTCATTATATTATTATAAGCATTCCCTTTGAGATCTATTGCTTGTATTGACATTTTCTCTTCCTTTTGATGTTATGCACTGGCCATTTTTGTGTTAATATTGATATTTACTTTACTTTAGTGACAGTGGCTCTGCTGCTATTACTGGTTATATCCATTTATATATACTGTGCAGTTGTCATCTTACAGTATTTTTCTGTTAATACTACTATCACTATATATTAATACTCCTCTTTTGTGTGGTAATTTATTGCTATTGTGCACAGGTCATTTTTTTGGGCAATATTAACGTGGTATATAATTATGCAGGTATATATATATACATTAGATGATTGTTTGGGTCATTCCTGTATCTTGTTAGCAGTGCCATCCTTGGCCATTTCTGTATTTTAATTGATAAAGTAAATTTTTTATATTGATTCTGATCTTACAGTTGTGCTCAAAAGGTTACAGACCATGGCAGTTTTTTTGCTTTCTTGGCCTTGAGAATATGAATGATAACACAATATCTTTTTTTCCCACTCATGGTTAGTGGTTGATTGAAGCCATTTATTGTCAAACTACTGTTTTGGGTTTTTTTAAATCATAATAACAACCAAAAACATCCAAATGACCCTGATCAAAAGTTCACATACCCCAGTACTGTGTATTGCCCCCTCTAACATCAATGACAGCTTGAAGTCTTTTCTGGTAGTTGTGGATGAGACTCTTTATTTTCTCAGATGGTAAAGCTGCCCATTCTTCTTGGCAAAAGTCTCCAGTTCCTGTAAATGTATGGGCTTTCTTGCATGAACTGCATACTTGAGTTTTCCCCAGAGTGGCTCAATGATATTGAGGTCAGTAGACTGAGATGCCAACTCCAGAACCTTCACTTTGTTCTTCTGTAGCCAATGACAGATCGACTTGGCCTTGTGTTTTGCATAATTGTCATGTTGGAATGTCCAAGTATGCCCCATGCGCAACTTCTGGGCTGATGAGTGCAAATTTGCCTCCAATATTTGCTGATAACGTGCTGCATTCATCTTTCCTTCAACTTTGACCAAGTTTCCTGTGCCTTTGTCGCTTACACATCCCCACATCATCAGCGATCCACAGAAGTGCTTTACAGTAGGAATGGTGTTCTTTTCATCATAGGCATTGTTGACACCTCTACAAATTTAACATTTATGGTTGTGGCTAAAAAGTTTGATTTTGGTCTCATCACTCCAAATTGTTCCTGAAGTTTGGAGGCTTGTCTCTGTGCTGTTTGGCGTATTGAAGGCGAGATGCTTTATAGCATTTGATCAGTAATAGCTTTCTTTTGGACACTCAACCATACAGCCCATTTTTCTTCAAGTGCCTCCTTATTGTGCATCTTGAAACAGCCACTCCGCTAGTTTTTAGTGAATCCTGTATTTCATCTGATGTTATTTGTGGTTTTTTCTTTGCATCCCAAACAATTTTCCTGGCAGTTGTGGCCGAAATTTTTGTTGGTCTACCTGATCGTGGTTTGGTTTTTACAGAGCCCCTGATTTTCCATTTGCTCAGAAGGAAAGGAGCATCATATTGGAGTTCAGATTTTGTTGTAATGATTTGGGGGTGCCGTATCAGATTGGCAGATCCCTGATATGCCAGAAAAGCAGACCCCCCATAAGTGACCACATTTTACAAAGTATACCTTTCAAGGAATTCATCTAGGGGTGCAATGAACATATTGACACCACAGATGTGTCACAAAATGTTATACAATTGGGTATTCAAGAAAAAATAATTACCGGTACATTTTTACACTGAAATGTTGTTTACACACGATATTTCCAGTTTTCACAAGGGGAATTAGGTAAAAAAAAAAAAGGCGCCATAATGAGATACACAACTTCTCCTAAATGTGGCAATAATCCACGTGACTGTATAGTACTGTTTGGCCACACAGCACGGCTCTTGAGGAAATTTGACTTTTGACGTTTGCAGCATTTTGCAGCCACTTGACTTTTGCAGCACAGATTTTCCTAGAACAGTTTGTGAACTTCATTTTGCAGATCCCCTAAATACCAGAAACACAGAAACCTCCTCAAGTGACCATATTTTGGAAATTACCGTATTTTTCGCTTTATAAGACGCACTTTTCCTCCCAAAAATTTGGGAGGAAAATGGGGGGTGCGTCTTATAATCCGAATATAGCGGTACCTGGGGGTCCTCTCTGTGCGGCGATCGATCGGCTGGGTGCCTTTGGCTGCGTGCAAGCTGCCTGGTACCTGTGCTTGCGTGCGGTGCCAGCCAGGAACCCGTGGCTGTGTGCGGGCGGCAGCCGGGTGCTGTGTGCCGGCGGCAGCCGGGTGCTGTGTGCGGGCGGCAGTCGGGTGCCCGTGCGGGCGGCAGCCGGCTGCCGCCCGCACACGAGCACAGGTACCCGGCCGCTTGTACGCAGGGTGGGTGGGCAGCCTGCTGGCTGCCACTCTGTGCGTGCGGGGCGGGCGGCTGTGCAGCAAGTTACCTAGTTTGTCCGCAGTCCCAGTTTCAAATGCCGGCACCGGGAGTAGGCGCGTGCGCAGATGGAGCTCTTGGATGAGAGCTCCATCTGCGCACGCGCTGCTCCGGAAGTCAGCGCGTGCGCAGAGGGAGCCCTTGGATGAGAGCTCCATCTGCGCATGCGCCGCTCCAGGCGGCATGATTTGAACCGGGCCCGCAGTCACTGGGACACTCACTGCACCGGCCTGCTGCACGACTCCGCTGCTGCTGGAGCCGCCACCATGGACCCCGCGGCTCCTGCCACCACGGACCTCGTGGCTCCTGACACCACGGACCCCACGGTGCCTGCCACCCCGGACGCCACCGTGCCTGCCACCACGGATGCCACCGCACCTGCCACCATGGACGCCACGGCACCTGTTACCACGGACCCCGCTGCCACTGACCCGCTGTGCCTGCCAGCACAACCTCTGCCTCCTGTGATCCCGCTTCACCACCACTGCTGCCCCCCTCCGGTAAGAGAACATCGGAGTATAAGACGGACCCCATTTTTCTTTTTTTTACCTTTTTTTATGTCTAAGGCGGGCTTTGCACACTGCGACATTGCAGGTGCGATGTCGGTGGGGTCAAATTGAAAGTGACGCACATCCGGCATCGCATGCGACATCGCAGTGTGTAAAGCCTGGATGATACAATTAACGAGCGCAAAAGCGTCGTAATCGTATCATCGGTACAGCGTCGGCGTAATTCATAATTACACACACATCGCTGTGTGTGAAGCCGCAGGAGCGAGGAACATCTCCTACCGGCGTCACTGCGGCTTCCGTAGGATATGCGGAAGGAAGGAGATGGGCAGGATGTTTACATCCTGCTCATCTCCGCCCCTCCGCTCCGATTGGCCGCCTGCCGTGTCACGTCGCAGTGACGCCGCACGACCCGCCCCCTTAACAAGGAGGCGGGTCGCCGGCCACAGGGACGTCGCACGGCAGGTGTGTGTGTGAAGCTGGCGTAGCGATAATTTTCGCTACGCCAGCTATCACCACATATCGCTGCTGCGACGGGGGCGGGCACTATCGCACTCGGCATCGCAGCATCGGCCTGCGATGTCGCAGTGTGCAAAGTGCCCCTAAGTTTGGGGTGCGTCTTATAATCCGGTGCGTCTTATAAAACGAAAAATACGGTACATCCCTCTTAGAATTCATCTACGGGTGTAGTGACAATTTTGTCTCTGGAAAACAGCCATAGAGTCAAACATAGTGAATGTTGCAGAATTAAAAATTGCAAATAAGCCCTTGTAGCGCCCAGTATATTCTAGTGCCTGTACATTGTGCCCAGTTCATGCGTCTGGAGACCCACATACCATACAATAACCAGGCTCTACTCACTACAATATTGTCAAACATGAACATGTGGATGTTAACTGTGGTTTAGACACATTGGTGTGTCACAGAGTGATCTATTTCAAGTGTTTATTTCTGTTAATGTTGATGATTGTGGCTTACAGCCAATGAAAACCTAAAAGTCATCTCAGAAAATTAAAATAATTACCACAAAACACCTGCAAAGGCTACCAAAGCGTGTAAAATGGTCTTCGAATTGTTCAATAGGCTACACAATCATGGGTGAAACTGCTGACTTGACAGATGTCCAGAAGGCAGTCATTGACACACTCCACAAGGAGGGTAAGCCACAAAAGATCATTGCTAAAGAAGCTGACTGTTCACAGAGTGTATGTAAGCATATTAATGGAAAGTTGAGATGAAAGAAAAAGTGTGGTAGAAAAAGGTGCACAAGCAACCAGGATAATCGCAGCCTCAATAGGATTATTAAGAAAAGTCCATTCAAAAATTTGGTGGAGATTCACAAGGAGGAGACTGCTGCTGGAGTCATTGCTTGAAGAGCCACCACACACAGACGTATCCAGCACATGGGCTACAACTGTCGAATTCCTTGTGTCAAGGCACTCTTGATCAATAGACAATGCCAGAAGCATCTTACCTGGGCCAAAGAGAAAAAGAACTGGACTGTTGCTCAGTGGTCCAAGGTGTTGTTTTCAGATGAAAGTAAATTTGGATTTCATTTGAAAATCAAGATCCCAGAGTCTGGAGGAAGAGTGGAGAGGTACACACACTAAAGTATCACTGTGTGTGATTGGCCAGCAAACTCACCTGACCTAAACCCAATAGATAATCTATGGGGTATTGTCAAGAGGAAGATGAGAGACACCAGACCCAATAATACAAACAAGCTGAAGTCTGCTATCAAACCAATCTGGGCTTCCATAACACCTCAACAGTGTCACAGGCTGATTGCCTCAATTCCACGCTGCTTTGATGCAGTAATTCATGCAAAAGGAGCCCTGACCAAGTATTGAGTGCATTTACTGTACATACTTTTCAGTATGCCAACATTTCTGAGTTTAAGATCCAATTTCAGTTGGTCGTATATAATATTCTAATTTTCTGAGATAACGACTTTTGGGTGTTCATAGGCTGTAAGCCTTAGGGGTACTTTGCACGTTGTGACATCGCTACTGCGATATCGTCGGGGTCAAATCGAAAGTGACGCACATCCGGCGCCGGTAACGACGTCGCAACGTGTAAAGCCTAGATGCGCCGATAAACGATCGCAAAAGCGTCGTAAATTGGTGATCTGTGTAGCGTCGGTGATTTCCATATTGTCGCACCAATAGGAGATACGATGTTGTTCCTCGTTCCTGCGGCAGCACAGATCGCTGTGTGTGAAGCCGCAGGAGCGAGGAACATCTCCTTACCTGCCTCCACCGGCAATGCAGAAGGAAGGAGGTGGGCGGGATGTTTACATTTCTCCGCCCCTCCGCTTCTATTGGCCGCCTGCCGTGTGACGTCGCTGTGACGCCGCACGACCCGCCCCCTTAGGAAGGAGGCGGGTCGCCGGCCAGAGCAACGTCGCAGGGCAGGTAAGTGCGTCTGAAGCTGCCGTAGCGATAATGTTCGCTACGGCAGCTATCACAAGATATCGCATATGCGACGGGGGCGAGTACTATCGCGCTCGGCATCGCTAGCATTGGCTAGCGATGTCGCAGCGTGCAAAGTACCCCTTAATCATCAACATTAACAGAAATAAACACTTGAAATAGATCACTCTGTTTGTAATGACGCTATATAATACAGTGGAACTTTGGATTAAGAGTAACTTGGTTTGACAGTGTTTTGCAAGACAAGCAAAGCTTTTTAAAAATGTGTAACTTGGTTTAAGAGCAATGATTTGCAAGAAGAGCAAATACTCACCATGTACACTTCTGGTTCCATCCTTTCACCGCGCTCTGACCCGCTCTGGAGGTAACTTTCTGTACATATGTAAAGCCCGCTTTACACGTTGCAATGTATCTTATGACGTGTCGGCGGGGTCACGTCGTAAGTGACGCACATCCGGCATTGTAAGTTACATTGTAGCATGTAACAGCTACGTGCGATTGCGATTGAACGAAAATCCGTTCATCGCATGCACGTCGTTCATTCCTCATGAATTGAACATGAGGTTGTTCAATGTTCCCGAGGCAGCACACATCGCAGTGTGTGACACCCCGGCAACATTAAACAGATCTTACCTGCCTCCCGCGGCTCCAGCCGGCTATGCGGAAGGAAGGAGGTGGGCGGGATGTTTACGTCCCGCTCAGCTCCGCCCCTCCGCTTCTATTGGCCAGCTGCCGCGTGACGTCGATGTGACGCCGAACGTTCCTCCCACTCCAGGAAGTGGACGTTCGCCGCCCACATCGAGGTCGTATGGACGGGTAAGTACGTGTGACGGGGCTTAATCGTTTGTGTGGCACGTTCAACAAATTGAACGTGCCACACATACGATGGGGGCGTTGCAAATCGCATACGATATTGTGTGCGAAATTGCAAGGGTGAGGGTCATGGCAGACCTCAGCCCACCCCGCATTGTACAGTACAGTATATACTATATAGCATGTCTATCAATTTGCATTTTTGGATACAGTATTGTACTTTTTTTCTGCTAACCAGTGCAGCATATTTCTTATACTGCACCTCCCGCACACCAACAATTGACCATGCTGCTGGCATGGTCTAACAGGCTTGCCATAGCTGGCTGACCTCAGGTTGCCATGGCAATGATCAGGCCCTTGTGATGACTTTGCAGGGGTGCCGATTAGACTGGAGAAGGAGTTCCCTCGCCTCACCCAACCTTTTAAATTTTGCAAATCAATCTTAGCCATTAGACAATAAAAATGGACTGCACTAGGATGTCATACAGATATTTTCCAATTGTTATCCTTTCTTCCTTACCCAATCAGTGAGTTTGAGCCACAAATAGGATGAAAAACATATATGTCAAGAGTCCCATGAACTGTAACTGGTTTGTGTCCACCTAAAATATATGTGAAAGATAGAAGCCTGAATTGGGCCTAAGAGAGGGGGCCTAGAATTATTTCTATACAAAGTCTATACAAAGCTGAGTGATAATTGTTATAGAGGTTGGAATGATCAATGCATGTTTCGTAGAGCAGAGAGCAAAATTAGGCTTAGACTGAGGTTTTCAGCAGACAGTATCACACATGATAGCCATAGCTACAACAGCTCAGCAGGCAGTATTAGGCAAGGTCTCAGCAAAGTGTCATACTTGAAATTAAGCTGGTGTCACACACAGCGACAACGACAACGACGTCGCTGCTACGTCACCATTTTCTGTGACGTTGCAGCGACGTCCCGTCGCTGTCGCTGTGTGTGACATCCAGCAACGACCTGGCCCCTGCTGTGAGGTCGCCGGTCGTTGCTGAATGTCCAGCTTCATTTTTTGGTCGTCACTCTCCCGCTGTGACACACACATCGCTGTGTGTGACAGCGAGAGAGCGACGAAATGAAGCGAGCAGGAGCCGGCACTGGCAGCTGCGGTAAGCTGTAACCAGCGTAAACATCGGGTAACCAAGGGAAGACCTTTCCCTGGTTACCCGATGTTTACGCTGGTTACCAGCCTCCGCCGCCCTTGCTGCCAGTGCCGGCTCCTGCACTGTGACATGTGGCTGCAGTATGCATCGGGTAATTAACCCGATGTATACTGTAGCAAGGAGAGCAAGGAGCCAGCGCTAAGCAGTGCGCGCGGCTCCCTGCTCTCTGAACTGTGACATGTAGCTGCAGCACACATCGGGTTAATTAACCCGATGTGTGCTGCAGGAGAGCAAGGAGCCAGCGCTAAGCGCGGCTCCCTGCTCTCTGAACATGTAGCACAGCGACCTTATGATCGCTGCTTCTGCTGTGTTTGACAGCTAAGCAGCGATCATAACAGCGACTTACAAGGTCGCTGTTACGTCACCGAAAATGGTGACGTAACAGCGACGTCGTTGTCGCTGTCGTTTAGTGTGAACCCAGCTTTAGGGTTCCCATCCATGTATTACTGTTATCAGAAGACCTGTACTTTGAGTGTATTCATCCATAGTTACATGTACTAATCAAAGAGCTTAAAGGGGTTGACCATTATTTAGATATTGATGACGTATTCTTTGCACCAAGGCCGAGCCTGGATCTCAAAACACAGTAAATACATTACTTAGGCCACATTAACACATTAGTATTTTTGATCAGTATGCCAAAACCAAGGGTGTCTCCAAAACACAAAACAGGTGTCAATCTTTCTATTCTTCTCTGTAAGTTCCACTCCTGGCTTTAGGGTACTTTACACGCTGTGATATCGGTACCAATATCGCTAGCGAGCATACGCGCTTCCGTCAGTTGTGTCTCACGGGCAAATCGCTGCCCGTGGTGCACAACATCGCTAACACCCGTCACACGGACTTACCTTCCCTGCGACGTCGCTCTGGCTGGCGATCCGCTTCCTTTCTAAGGGGGCGGTTCGTGCGGCGTCACAGCAACGTCACATGGCAGCCGTCCAATAGCAGAGGAGGGACGGAGATGAGCGGCCGGAACATGCCGCCCACCTCCTTCCTTCCTCATTGCCTTTGGACGCAGGTAAGGAGATGTTCGTAGTTCCTCTGGTGTCACACATAGCGATGTGTGCTGCGGCAGGAACGACTAACAACATTGTACCTGCAGCAGCAACAATATTTGGAAAAGGATCGACGTGTCAACGAGCAACGATTTTTCACGTTTTTGCGATCGTGGATCATCGCTCCTAGGTGTCACGCGCTGCAATGTCGCTAACGGCGCTGGATGTGTGTCACTAACGACGTGACCCCGACGATATATCGTTAGCTATTTCGCAGCATGTAAAGCACCCTTTTGGCAATCAAACACTGACACATTGATGGATGAATGAGGTCAAATACTTGGGCCAAAGTTGGTCCAACTGGCGTTCTTTTTCATCAGCACCAACCTTTGTGATAACTTCTGTAATATTTGCAATGGTGGACTTATTGGTTGCGTCACCTACCTTACCAAAATAAAGGATAAAACGGAATAAAATAAGATTTTTAAAATGTACAACAATACCAAATACTGAGAACAAAATATTTATTTCTTTCATCCATAAAACTATAGTATACAGTTAATTTTGTCTAAATAAATTATAGAATTTGTCATTTACAAGCATAAACTAGATCACAATATTTTAAAGACAGTATGTACACAACATAAGGCTTAGTTATAAACATCACATATTCTTCAATGTCTCTAGTAAACATATTGAAAACATCTGAACTGAAGCCGATCGTCAGGAAGAATGAGTGCGTAGAAGCTGCATGAAATTTTACTGCAACCCAACAAGACAGATCTCAGCCTAGAATTCAGAAGAAGAAATAACTACTTCATTTACTTTGCATTTATGATCTTTTGCATGGAGTTTTAGAAGGTCAACAGGTCATGTGTCATGCCATCCACAGCAGAAAACATGCAAAGAAAACACCATGTGAATTTTGGGTAATGATCACGCCAATGTCCAAAGTGATTTGCAGCAATAGAAGCAAAAACTTCAATGCTTTGTAAGAGTTCTTCACAGTTCCACGAGCAAAGTGCAACTAAATGTCCTTTCCCATTTTCCCCATTCCACCAGCAAAGAATGTCAGGTCAAGGCAGGAGACAGAATTGTGTCCTCACGACTTTCGAAAAATCTCCTCTTCATATAACACGCTCAGCAAACGGCGTATTACAGCAATTTGCCTCTCACGAGAAGGATCCCATACTTCTTTTTACTGTAAATACAAAAGTGCATAGGAATATTTAATATGTGTGATAGAATAGACATGCAATTAAAAGAATTGTCCACCTTTGGGAGCCTGATTTTTCTTATGGGCTTAAAGGGAATCTGTCAGCATGTTTTTGCTATCTCATCTGAGAACAGCATGATGTAGGCAAAGAGGTCCTGATTTCAATGATGTATCACTTAGATTACTGTGTGTAGCTGTTCTGACACAGTGAAAGATTTGAGATTTTGCATGTAGCAGTGCTGGGAGAGCTGCCTCCCCCGCACACACCAGGCTTTCAGTATACATTTCCATAGACAGAAGCTGCTAATCACAGAAGGGGACAAAGTCAGACTACAACTCTAGTGCTGCTGAGACCCACTAATGATAAAGATAAGTGGCTTAAAATAACATTGCAGGTAAACAAAAGCAGACTATGAGATAAGACAAGCAGAGCTGAGTTTTTTGTGTTAACTCTTACAGCATGCTGTCTTTAGATTACATTGCAGAAACCTGCTGACAGAGTTCCTTTAAATAGCTAACGATCATTTTTGTAATTGGGTTGTATTAAAAAATTTGCACCGTTTCCCTTCTAGAACCTTTATGTTTGTTGTATTGTCGATTGCTGGCTAACGGAGAGCTCATTCTACTGGTCCAATGGGGGAATTTCTACGTAGCTCATTTTATTTGTCTTTTCTGAGCTCCTCTCAGCCGATTTATGACCACTGACCACATCAAAGTGGAATCTGCAAGGAAAGAATGAGTCTGTAAAAGCAAATTGGTGCAACAATTTTAATTAAACCAAGCTGCAATGATTTTCAGTTCCAAAAACAGCCGTTTAAGTAAAAAAATGCTCCCAGAGGTGGGCAACCCCTGTGAGAAAATCACTTTTGTATTGTGCTTTTCTCACAAAGGACTCAAAGTGCATTTGAACAGCAAATAAATCATTTTAGTATAACGGATATGCCATCTAAATGTGGGGTCTGGCATTCATGACTTACACTGATTAGCCTTGGCATTTTCACTGCCGTAATCTACACACTTGGGGTTGTGCATACTCTTGATCTACGGTAGCTGTATAGACTTATTATTACAGTATAAAATGGTAAGTGGAACAGGAAGGCTGGCAAAATAGATGCTACATCAGGCAGTCACTATCTAGGGTGAAACATGCAAGTTCCCTGGCAAGATTAATTACGTCTTTCACTTGAAATTGTACTCATTACTCATTTTAATTAAAAAAAAATGTACTTAAGTTTTATAAAGGGTTGACCTTCAGGTGTTTTAGTTTTTTAAAGATTTATTTCCATCTTAGCAGTCTATGGCTGAGACAGGAATATTAGTCTCAAAGCCTCACTTCTATGGCCATCGATTGGATGCTGATATTTCCATCATGGCTATGCATGGTCAAGATGGTAATAATCCTCTAAAGGATAGGTATAACTTGTAGATCATTGGGGAGAGGGGTTGTGATGGTGTCTTGGCAGCAGGGATCCTCATGGATCTTGAGAATAGGACTTAGTGCTGTGAATAATCCTTTATGGGACTATTAACTCCATGGTGAGTGATACTCAAATCTTTACACCTCCAACTGGGACTAAAAACAGATGTAATAGGAACTATTGCATGACAAATTTGTCACATAATCATATATACAGTAGCCACAATGTTTATGATTTTCATGCTCTGAATCATTTAAAGGGAATTTGTCAAGTGATTCATGCTGTCCATACCCCGGCCAGCATGAATCCCAGCATGATTGCAGACAGGTATATAATTCTTTGAAACGCTCCAGAGTTTCAGAGAGAATATACATTGAAGATTCAATCTAAAGCCAGAGACCAGACTAGTCTGGCACAGAACCGCGGCTTGGCTCTTCCCTGCGCCGCTGCGGGTAATGGACCGTCTCTCCCTCACATCTACTGTACATATGGAGAGACTCAGTCACCTCTAGTAGCACTGGGAGAAGCTAGCTGGGCGCAGAGTCTAGTCTCTGACTATGGTCCCTAGCTGGGTCATCAAAGTAAATCATCTCTATAATGCTGGAAAGTTTCAGAGATAATATACCGGGCTGAAATCAAGGAGCCAGACTGGGGATTGGGCGACGTAAGTCGTCTGACAAGTTCCCTTTTAAAGCCACATTGGATGTACAAAGGTTGCAAGGAAGTCACACACAGTTACATAATGGCTGCTAATGAAGCTGTTGTATGACAGATGTTGATTGGGCCAATATTTCTGACTAATCAGGAGTAATTACCGTATTCTGATCAGTTCTCTAAAAGGAATGTGAAAACCTCAATAAACGGTAGCGGCACTCTATTATTTAGGAGATTTGTGACGGACACACACTCAATTACTGACACACACAATCACTTATTAAACCTGTGGGTAAACGTTTTCCAAGGCTACTGTGTAACTAGAGCACTAAATAGCTTCTACCATGATGGTTGCCAAGCTAATGAAACAGGTAAAACTCCTTTATCAGATTTCACACAACCTCAGGAGTATCCGGCCTGGTGTCAGAACAACCTGCGTATTGTGGAGGAGCCTCAGATTACATCATGTCATGCAGACGCATTTGTGATTTATCCATCTATCTATGTCAATCTGTATACTATCTGTCAATCGATCTATCCATTATCTATCTACTTATCTGTCTATATACTGTCTACCTATCTTTCTATTATCTATTTATTAATCTATGTCTATCTATATACTATTTATCTATCTATACTTATCTATCTGTATACTATCTACTTTTTTTCTCTATCTATCTATCTTTCTACTTATCTATCTGTCTCTATCTATATACGATCGATAGATCTGTTTATTATCTACCTATCTATCCAACCACTTATTTATCTGCCTGTCGGCATCATGTATACAAAAATGTTATGGAAACAGTAATATAAAGGAAAGAAGGTGGACATTGCATTACGCACATCAGAGAATAACAGGTAGATTACATCAGGAGATCAGGTTACATCTGGTGACGGGGCGGGCATAGCATCAATCTCCGGTATAAATGAATATGTCAGAGCAGAAAAAACAACACACAACCAGAAAGAACAGTACAAGAAAGAAGAGTTCACCCTGTCAAGAAGGAAAATTAAGTACATTGCCCTTCTTAGACTACAGAGTATGGTCCTAGTTTTATTAGGTGTTTGCAGACATTAAATACAATGAAGGCCCTGTTCAACTACAGGCATATAATCCAAAAGTAGTGTTTTCAACTGAAGGCCATACAGTTAACTTTACATGTGGTACAATTTTCAATATAGTGGGAAAAGTTTTTTTTTGTTATAGAGAGGTAATTTAGGGCTTTGACCAGAAGCAGCACCATCATTTTCAGGATAGGTTAGAGTATCCACCAATTTTAAAATTAAGCCATGTCCTAGTAATATAATAATACTGTATCAGATTAAAATATCTTTTTAATGGATTATTTTAAAATTTTGCAGAATAAGTTCTTTTTCTCCCCTTTTAATTTGTATTTTAGCAATGTTTTACATTCTTAAGGATTCAAAAACTCAGATCTCCCTAAACAATGTAGTACAATCATTCCCATCGCAGCCACACTATTATTGCGGGTCAACAGACTTAGTTAATAGCAAGTATAAAGCAGTTTGCCTTTAGGCCTTTAATCATCTTCTGTAATTTAAAAAGGCACACACACAAACACGTTTGTTCCATTTTAGACTCCCACCAATACCACTACCCGCTGGGTTTCAGCTTCAGTGGGTGTTTAATCAGTGACTGCCAAGGAAAAAAAGCTCATGTGACGTTGTGTGGAGCACATGTAAAACATATACGAGGGAGAGGAGCACAATTGTCTTTTCTTCCTTCAATGCCCCAGAGCAAACACACAAAATTGTTTAAAATGGAAATTGTTCATTTCTCTGTTTTACTCCAAATGCATTGCAACAACTACTTATTAAGCGTTAATTCATTTCTGACAATGCATGCAGTTATGTCTGTAGAATGCCTTGTACTTACAGAAATCACAATACATTGTGTGCTCTGCAAATAATATACATAATTGATCTTATGTAATCATGTACCTTTTTTGGAATCCAACAGCAATTGAGGAAGATCTACAAGGTAACATTTTTCCTTAAAGGGGTGGGTTGTTCACTACTAGGAAAACCCCTTTGTATTCCCCATGTTTGCCCCCATTAAAATAAAAAAAAGTATACTCACCTCCCATGCCAGCGCCATTCCAGCAATATTGGCACTCGAGTTCCCAGGACTCATGTGAAGTTGTTACATCATACGCTGGCTTCCCTCTCCCCACCTTTGGGCCTCTTTCACACATTAGTGAAAAGCACACATGTTTTTCACTCACGCGATAAGGGTGGGTATGTCCCTCCGTGTGCAGTGGTTTGGCACACGTGTGATCTCCATGTGCTAATGTAGCGCCCTGGAAAACCAGGTAGTGGCACATAGGCCCCCGCATAACACCAATCCCACAAAGGCTTACAGCAGCCGACCTGAAACCCTAGTCACCCCCCTCAGGAAAGGACAGACACACCAGTGGGCGGAACCAGGCGTATAGGGAACGCCCACCCAGGGGTCTGGAGAGCCCAGGGCGGGAAAATAGTTAGTTGAGTGAAGTTCTAGTTCAAGTTC
This sequence comes from Anomaloglossus baeobatrachus, assembly GCF_048569485.1. Lineage (NCBI taxonomy): Eukaryota > Metazoa > Chordata > Amphibia > Anura > Aromobatidae > Anomaloglossus > Anomaloglossus baeobatrachus. The sequence continues at coordinate 583,503,613 of NC_134353.1, read as the reverse complement.
GGAGTGGAGGTGCCAAACTGTCAGGTGCCAGGGTCGGAGCCCTGACACCATGGCTAGGTGGCAGACGGTAGCGAGGGTCTGCAGGAGATGGGAAGACGGCTGCGGGGATCCAAGGTGGACCGGGACAGGGTTGTAGCCCGCCGGTACCGACACCGGAGAACCGACCCGGAAACCGTGTGCACAGAGGGGGTACTTGGACCCTGAAGCCAGGACCGGCACCGACGGCCTAACTAATTAACCAATTGAGGGCAGGATTATAGGTCTTGTCCCAACCGAAGTCCCGAAAAGTAGACAACCACCCACCGAGAGGGATAGGGCAACCGCCAGGACCCATAGATCCCAAGGGTCAGCGTCAGATGGGCACGGGTCCCAACCAGAGGACCGGGAGTGGACTCCTGCGTTTCACACCAGGAAGTCCTATCTACAAAACAGTGCAGAGGAGAGTGACTTTGACGACCAAACCTGGGTGTGGGATCACATACACCCGTCTGCGGCAGCCGGCCACCATCACCTTGGTTTACCACAGGACTCGTGTGCTTTATTCCACCGTGAGTAACATCCCCGGCCTGACCGGGCACGCCGGCCCCTGCAATCACAATTCTCAGCATAGAGACACTGGGCCCCGGGGCATCCATCCCTACCCACGGAGGGGTTAACATCCAGCTGCCATCACATCTCCCTGGGTCTCCCATAACCGCAGCGGTGGTGCCATACCTCACCACACACCGTGGGTGGCGTCACAGACAACTTACAATCAATCCCGTACAAATACGTCCCCATTTTATTCGGAGTGTCCGCGCAACCACCGGGTCTGGAGAAACCTTCGAGCCGTACCGTAGATCCGGATCTGAGCAGCGGAGGCTGCTGGCATGGGGGTGACACACTATCCGTGATAATACACGGCGATCAGGCACTTATATTCACCTGTCCACGCTGCTGCTCTCTGTGCTGCTGAAGTCTCCTGCGATGCTGTGTCCAGCCGCCACTGTCTCCCCACTGCAGCTACTTCTGGGTCTGCTGTGCAGTGCACATGTATGAGCATAATTAGCCTGGAAGCAGGAGACAGCAGCGGCTGAAGTCAGCAGCGCTGGAGATGGGTGAGTTTAAAAAGCTTTTTATTTTAAATGTACGTGATTTTCCTGGCACGTGTTTCACGTGGTACATCGATGATGCTAGAAAAAAATGGATTGGTCTCCATGCAGAAAAATCACTGATGTGTGCGCAGACCCATTGATTTTAATGGGTCTGCGTATGTCAGTGATTCTGGTACGTATACAAACTGCAACATATGTACCAGAATCACCGACGTTTGAAGGGGGCCTTGGACGTATAAGTAATTAACAGGAAGTGATCAGTAGCCGCAACTCTGTCTTCCTGTTGACTACTCATAGGTCTAAAGGTGGGGAAAGGGAAGCCGGCGGTGATTGGGCACAGGGCATGTGTGACGTAACAACCTCACATGAGCCCCAAGAGAGTGAGTGCCGACACTGATAAAACGGCGCCAAAACGGGCTGAGTATAACATAAGGGAAGAGAAGGGGTTGTCCAACTACTGGACACCCCCTTTAAGGGTACATTTGCATGTAGCATTTTTTCCTTTTTTTGTGCACCAAAATCCAGAGTGTTGACAGAAAAATTGTTGCGCAAAATAAGTTCATTTTTTATAAATTTTTATATGCATTTTTTCCCAGTTATAAGAATGGGCAAAAAAACATGCTGTAAATTTAAAAACACGTCCAGGAGCTAAAAAACCACAAGGTAAAACAAAAAACAAGCTTTTCTATGAGATTTTAAATCTCAATGACTTTGCTGATACTGTAAAAATGCATTTTTGCGGCTGCAAATGTGAAAATACCCTGAGGAAGACTCCAAGCTGCTGTAAGGAGACTTATAAGCCATGCAATGCTTCCTAGGAAGCATTGCATGGCTTGCGTGTAGGATTCTGATAATTATTTGTTTATTTATTCCTGAAAATAAGCAGACATGTACTAGTTTTTTTTTGGTGCTTACTGTGATGATCACTCTACCAAGATGTTGTGGAACACTAATCAACAGGGAGTGTGACAGTCCTGTTCATTTAAACTAACAGAAACAGCAAATATAAGTCTATGTATGTAGATGAAGTCAAGGAGATATGAACTAACTTTTTTCCATTAAAATTAACTCTCAATAAAAAATTAACAATTAAAAAACACTACCTAAAAATTATACAGGTATCACAGCAGACCTAGTATGTTGTTTGCAACAATTCCACCATTAGGTGGCGACATTGCTTAACTATAGAGGACAAGACCGTATAAAACTGAATTATGGAAGAGTGGACATATGAAATCAAGCTGTGCAGCAGCCACAGGATTCGTTTATGCAGTAGTGTTAAGTATCCGATTGGCAACATGCTTGTTGATCAACGGTTGTTTAACAGCCTGAAACAGGCTGCTAATACGCAATGAAACATTTACAATATATTGATTAGTGTGCATAGGCTGCAATTGTTTCCATAGGACGATGCACTGCGAAGAATGATGATCTTTTCTGCAGTACAAAAGATTATTTCATCCAATAAAAAACCCTGAATTTTACTCATTTGTCGGATAATCTGCAGGCTATTTAAATTGCACGATCATAAAATGAGTGTTCTTAAGGGGGCTTTACACGCAACGACATCACTAACGAGATGTCATTGGGGTTACGGAATTCGTGACACACATCCGGCCTCGTTAGCGACCTCGTTGCGTGTAACACCTACGAGCGTTAACAATCAGAATTACTCACCTAATCGTTGATCGTTGACACATCGTTAATTTCCCAAATGTCGTTGCTGGTTCAGGACGCAGGTTGTTGGTCGTTCCTGAGGCAGCATACATTGCTACGTGTGACACCCCAGGAATGACAAACAACACCGTACCTGCGTCCTCCGGCAACGAGGTGGGAGTGTCTTTCATGCGGCTGCTCTCCGCCCCTCCGCTGCTATTGGACGCCTGCCGTGTGCCGGCGCTGTGATGCCATACGAACCGCCCCCTTAGAAAAGAGGCTTTTCGCCGGCCACAGCGACGTCGCTAGGCAGGTAAGTATGTGTGACTGGGCCTAGTGATATTGTGCGCCACGGGCAGCGATTTGCCCGTGACGCACAAACGACGAGGGCGGGTGCTTTCACGAGCGACATTGCTAGCGCTGTCACTGCGTGTAAAGCAGCCTTTAGGAATGTGTGTTTCACGATAATCATACAGTGTAATTTGAAATACACTCCTTATCATTGAAATTACACCACCAAGAAGAAAAAGTCGTGGAATTATGGAAAATGGAAACAAAATATTCAAGTATTGCCCATGAGTGCCATGCGCAGGAAGGAATACACGCACTTACACACCTTGGCATGTTATCAATGGTGTTATTAATGGTTGTCTCAGGACTCAGGAGTGTTCTGCTACGCTGACTTATGCTGGGCCCACAGATCATTAAGATTCACAGCTCAATGTGCAACTGCCGACCAATGATGTCCTAGGTGTGCTCTAGGGGAGACAAGTCCAAAGAGGCTGCCGGCCATGGTAGCACCTTTAGGGCACACAGGTTGCTCACAGTGCACAAGCAAGCTTCTTCCTGCCTGGCATTGTCGTGTTGACTCCTGGGACACTTTGGAGAAATGTCAATACAACCGAGCTGTAAGTGTATCTAAATTGAAAACTAGAGTGATCTCGCTACCATACATTATGCCACCACACACCATAATTCTCAGAGTAAGACTGAGTGTGACATTCATTCGTGAAGGCCTCTTCTTAGTGCTGCCCATGTGGTCTCCAGCCCAATCTCCAGATATCAGTCTATCCAAGTAGACTCATTGCTGAATAAAATAGACCTCCATTCCAGCCTTCATTGCTTCCATGTTTTCAACATTTGCATACAATTAATATTTCTATTGTTCCTGTTATTTCCATAACTTTATGGCGTTTCCTTCCTGGTCCTGACATTTCAATGATGAGGAGAAGTGCATATTGTTATTGTTTACAGTATCAAAATGTAAATAATGCATTAAAGCTCAGCTTTTCAAGTGAAGATACTGTATGGTTATAAGTCACAACTTACCTCCTACGCTTTACAGGGTATAGCCACACTTTTTATTTTAATGTGCCTAAAAATGTTTGGGCAGTTAGTTGCAAGCAGAGGCAACTACCTGCCTGTTGTAGCTGCACTGAATTAGAGCAGTCATTTACTGCTCCTGCTGGCGATTCATCTTCTTTGTGTCAACATAAGAGCTCTTCTCCTTCCAGGCTGCTCAGTTTATGGGGCGTGACTGCCAAAGTCATGCTGATTGATAACTGGCTTCCCATAGTTAGACAGCGGAGAGCCGACTGTAAATCATCATGACGTTGGCAGTCACACTTGTCATCGTGGCATCAGTGGAAGCCTCTAAATTGCCAGCATGAGTGGCCTATGACGACTGTGCTGGCAGAGGTCAGTGCTGAGCACAGCAGGCAGGTAGTTAGCAACTACTTGCCTGTTAGTGTTGAGACACATTGAGACACATTGTAAAAATAAAAGTACTTACTGTATATCACTTTATGAGCCTCCCCATGGTAATAATATTTATTCACTTATATAGCCCTATTAATTCCATAGCGCTTTACATACATCAGAAACACTGTCCCCATGGGGACTCACAATCTAAATTCAGGATGTCTTTAGAGTGTGGGAGGAAACACATGCAAACACAGGAAGAACATACAAACTCCTTGCAAATGTTGTCTTTGGTAGGATTTGAACCCAGGACCCCAGTGCTGTAAGACTGCAGTGCTAAACACTGAGCCACCATGGTACACCATATTAGCCTATCAAACTAGTACTACTTTGAGATAAATCCCCCATAATAGGTTGTGCAAAAAAAAAAAAAAGCTGTTGATGACAGGTGATGCGATGAGATCCTCAAGCGAGTCACACGCAAGTATGACTACAGCCTAAAGGGGGCTTTACACGCTACGACATCGCTAATGCGAACTCGTTGGGGTCACGGAATTGGTGACGCACATCCGGCCGCATTAGCGATGCCGTTGCGTGTGACACCGATGAGCGATTTTGCATCATTGCAAAAACGTGCAAAATCGCTCATCGGTGACATGGGGGTCCATTCTCAAAAATCGTTACTGCAGCAGGAACGAGGAAGCTCTCCTTACCTGCCTCCCGGCCGCTATGCGGAAGGAAGGAGGTGGACGGGATGTTACGTCCCGCTCAGCTCTGCCCCTCCACTGCTATTGGGCGGCCGCTCAGTGACGTCGCTGTGACGCTGCACGGACCGCCGCCTTAGAAAGGAGGCGGTTCGCCGGTCACAGAGACGTCGCCGGGCAGGTAAGTTTCTGTGACGGGTCTGGGCGATGTTGTGCGGCACGGGCAGCGATTTGCCCGTGTCGCGCAACAGATGGGGGCGGGTACCCACACTAGCGATATCAGGACCGATATCGCAGTGTGTAAAGCCCGCTTAAGCCTTATCCTTGTGCTCTCACAGGTGATTGCTCACTTTTTGAAGTGTCTTATTAATTTCTCCTCATTGAGAACACATGCACACTTAGCTGAGCCAAGCATGAATGTGTATAAGTGGGAGGCAGTTGTCAACCAAGTGAGCATTTTCCAAACAATTATCTCAGATATATAGGTATTTTTATAGATGAGGACCCTGAATTCAGAATTTATTGATAATAATAAAGTTTTACTACCTTTTTACAAGTGCACGTTTTAAAAAAAGAAGCTAATGTCATTCAGAATGTAGTTATTAAGGACTGGGGGATTTTTTGTTTTGTGCTTTCGTTTTTTCCTCTCATTATTACAAAAGCCATAATTTTTTTATTTTTCCGTTGATATAGCCATGTGAGAGCCTCCACCTGCAGATATTGGTGGCATATGTCAGCTGATTAAATGAGCCGGCATGTGTATGGAAAGATGCAGGCTCAGCGTGTGAGCCAGTATGGAGCGGTGAAGAGGACTTAGGGTCCGTCAGATTGGTGAGGTACAGGGTGCCAGTGTGGAGTACAGGGGGGTTTCTTCATCTGAAACCCCCCCGTCAAGTGTCAGGAGAGCGTGTGGTGTCGGGCAGTGTGATCATATACTCCCACCAGCACTACAGGACGCAGCAAGAGACTGACAAGCTGGTGATATGCAGCACCGCATGTGTCAGAGCAGCGCATGTCACCGCTCTGCTCTGTCACCTGTCGTGCTGCATGGGACCAAGTTACTCCACTCTGTGACTTGTGCTGCATGGGACCAACTGTCTCCACTCTGTCACCTACACAAGTTACAGAGTGGAGCAAGTAGGTGACAGAGCACCTCTCTTCCCTCTCTCTCTTCTCTCTCTCCCCCTCTCTCTCTCCCCCTCTCTCTTCCCCCCTCTCTCTCTCTCTTCCCCTTCCCCCTCTCTCTCTCTCTTCCCCTCTCTCTCTCTTCCCCCTCTCTCTCTCTCTCTCTTCCCCCTCTCTCTCTCTCTCTCTCTCTCTCTCTCTCTTCCCCCTCTCTCTCTCTCTCTTCCCCCTCTCTCTCTTCTCTCTCTCCTCTCCCTTCCCTCTCTCTCTCTTCCCGCTCTCTTTTCCCTCTCTCTCTCTCTTTTCCCTCTCTCTCTTTTCCCTCTCTCTCTCTCTTTTCCCTCTCTCTCTCTCTTTTCCCTCTCTCTCTCTTTTCCCTCTCTCTCTCTCTTTTCCCTCTCTCTCTCTCTTTTCCCTCTCTCTCTCTCTTTTCCCTCTCTCCTCTCTTTTCCCTCTCTCCTCTCTTTTCCCTCTCTCCTCTCTTTTCCCTCTCTCCTCTCTTTTCCCTCTCTCCTCTCTTTTCCCTCTCTCCTCTCTTTTCCCTCTCTCCTCTCTTTTCCCTCTCTCCTCTCTTTTCCCTCTCTCCTCTCTTTTCCCTCTCTCCTCTCTTTTCCCTCTCTCCTCTCTTATCCCTCTCTCTTCCCTCTCTCCTCTCTTTTCCCTCGCTCTCTGCTGGCATGGTCAGTACAGAAATCTCTCGATCGTGTAGGGGTGAGAGGGAGTAATAAACATGGAGTCCCTAATGTGTCTGTGTATTTATTTCTAATAAAGTATTTTTCTCTGTGTGATGTCTTTTTTTTTAACCCTTTATTGGAGATTCTTAATGGCCAGGTCAAACTTGGCCTGACATTAAGAACCTCGGGCTTTATACCAGCTGGTAAAACAAAGCTGGTATAATCCCTTTAAACGCAGCGGGCCACTGGAAGAGTTGGATACAGTGCCAGAAGATGGTGCTTCTATGAAAGCACCATTTTCTGGGGCAGCTGTGGACTGCAATTCACAGTGGGGGGGGCCCAAAAAGCTTTGGCCCCTCTGTGCTGCGGATTCCAATCCCCAGCTGACAAGTTGTACCTGGCTGGACAAAAAAAAATAAGCGAAGCCCACGTCATTTTTTTTTAATTATTTCATGAAATTCATGAAATAAAAAAAAAAAGGGCTCCCCTATATTTTTGGTTCCCAGCTGGGTACAAATAGGCAGCTGAGGGTTGGGGGCAGCCCGTACCTGCCTGCTGTACCTGGCAAGCATACAAAAAATATGGCAAAGCCCACGTCAGTTTTTTAAAAAAAGTTTTTAGTCAAAAACCTTTAAAAAAAAAGGTTTCCCTGGATTTTCCATTGCCAGTGAAGGTAAGACCAAGCAGTGGGGATTAGCAGCCAGTAGCTGCTTGGGTTACCCTTAGCAATAGAAAATGCAGCGGGAGACCACACATTTTGTTTTTTACCCCTAACCCTAGGGTTAGGGTTATGTGTTTGGGTTTTGTGTTTTTTGTTTTGTTTTTTAATTTTTAATGATTTTTTTAAAAAAAATAAAATTGACATGGGCTTCGCCCATGGAGCACCAGGGCATTTTACTGCTCACTCATCCCTACTCCTGACCACGCAGTCAGCAGAACAAGTAATCAGATAACTCCAGTGTTGGCCGATTACTTGTTCTGTGTCCCCTTGCATCCATTGCAGCGTGTGCGGGCTGTGAGGTCAGCTAAGTTCAGTCCGGCACTGGAGTCAGCTGATCTGAACTCAGCTGAACTCCAGCCCGCACACTCTGCGATGGATCCAGCGGGACACAGAACAAGTAATCGGCCGACACTGGAGTCAGATGATCTGAACTCAGCTGAACTCCTGACCACACAGCACACGGTCACACGTGATTGGCAGCAGGCAGTGACTGCTGTTAACCTGCATCCATTGCAGCATGTGCAGGCTGTGAGATCAGGAGTTCAGCTGACTCGAGTGCCGGCTGATAAATTCTGTGTCCCGCTGCAAAAGGATCTGGTAAAATAACAATTGCGGTTGCATGCGTTGCACATTTAATCCACAGGGATCCGGTCATATGCGGGTTGCGTTTTTTTGCCTACAGGAAATAAAAATGCTGATGTGAAAGTAGCCTGCAAAATGCATGCCACACGAATGATACGGAAGACACACAGAGACTAGGCAAGAGGGGAAAAAGCAATCTCATGACCCCATCATTTTTTTTCCCCCTAATTATTTTTTTCACATGTTGCGCCGGCTAATAATCATAATTTCTGTACACACACAGACTATGAACTATATGAGAACAAGCAGAAGATAGACGCTTTCTTCCCCTGGCTGTGGAGAGCTGGGAGCTTCTGCTATCTCTGTGTGATTTCTCTCAGTGCTTCCTCAGGGAAGACAGCAGGGAGGAGTCTTGGGGTGGAGAGCTGAGTGGGTGTGTTAGATACAGTCCTAGAGCCGCAAAGAATTATGGGAGTTGTAGGAACTGAACCCAGGAAGTCAGGAGAGAGATTAACCCATCAGAGCTGGAGCCAACAATGAGGATGTGCTGCTAGAGTACGATAAAAGGTAATATTGCTGAAATAACATAATAGATGTGTGGAGGGGCACATATTAGCAAGATTTATGAAAAAAAACAACAGTTTTGGTAACTGGACAACTTCTTTAACATAAAAAGTCGCACATAGGGCAAAATGGAGCAAAAATTGTGCAGAAAAAGAAAATCTGGCATACATATGCTCATTCCATCAATGCGTTTTTCAACAAACTTTGTGACTTTTCAAAAAGTCACAAATAGTGAAACAGACCAAGACATCTGGAAACAAAACACTGCTCACAGAAGCAAACTAAAAGAAACAAGTAGGTGAACACATATAAAATAGTCTTCATAAAATATGCAAATGGAAAGAGGGGTATGGTGCAAACAAAAAAAGGTGGCAAAACACTTAAACCTCAACAACAAAAAAGAAGCGTAAATGTAAACAAGTGTAAATGCAATAATGAATTGGGCTCTTAGTATCTCTGTACCTTTAGCTTAATTTTCCGGCTGAAGTAGAGAGATGCAGATATAAAGCATAGTACACCACTGTGGAAACTGCAATATTTTAGTAATGTGTTTCCAATATCCCACCCGCAGACACACACATATTTGCTCGTAGTACAAAAATATTGGTAGACATAAAAAGCAATAAAATCTGAAGCTACAGATATGGCTTCCAGGAGGTACATGGTTATTTTGGAGCAGAGTTCTGCCGTATGTTAACAAATGAGGTCATTTGGATGTGGCTCGGGATCGTATAGTATTTGACTAATGCTTTTTTTTCTGGCCTCTCTTTATTTGTTATTCAAACTTGCCTTCATGCTAGTGAAAATAAGGAAGGAACTTGACTGCCAACACCCAGTATATCCTGGAACACACGTACACAGAGAGCCCGAGCAGATTAACAGCAGGGCTGTGGTTAACATTCTCTGTGGCATCTCACTGTATTATCTCTCTGCTCCAACTGTAGCACAGCATGGGCATGACTGACAAAGCGAACATACAGGAAGGGCACACAATCGAAAAGATAAGTGGCAGCTGGTACAATGCTGCATCAATAGTCTACCTAACGCAGCATTTTAGATGTGAAAAAGCTAGGTCAGGATGAAAAGCGGGTGGTGCGCACAGCACTTTATAAAGGCTCTATTTTGTTATATAGGTCACTGATCAGAGTCCTTTTAGCTTTTTGGATTAACTGCCTCAACAAACTGTTGTTCCATCATTCATGATCCATGACAAAGCAGTGCTGGACTGAATGCAGAAGAAGTCAGATATTTCATTTTGATGTCACCTCTACCACAATCATGCCACGGATACCTCTCCTCTCACGAATATAGGTGCAATAAATGTAGCCTCTTCTCTGAAGTCAGGGAGAGTGAGTTTAATTCTGCGGCTACCGTATTTCCCTCTCAGCCTTACCTCGTTCATATGTGAAAACAACAATTGCTATATATTATTGGAATTATGAAAGCAATTTTTTCACATATGAATAAGGATAGGGTTTGTTCTAAGAACTGATTCGTAATAAATATATCTTGGAAATAGCGGGTCTTGCTTCTGGAAACCTGAGTGATCCGCTGTTGTTAATTGCTGTTTACATTTCCTCTGAACAGTCCTAACGTCAACTGAACCCACCAATATCAACAAGTTCAGCCGATTCTTCTTTGCTCTCTATGAGAGAGCTGTTGCAAGACATCTCTGGCAGCGGGTTATCTCAGGGAGTTCAAAAGGATTGGCAGTCCAAAATCAGATGTGAAAGATTCATCTTCATCTGTCCAGGGCACCCATACAAATTAGACCATTGGCCAATGCCGATATTAGTTGGTTTGGCCATTCTTAGTCAAATGTGTATGGCGGGTTTAAGGCTAGGTTCAGATGGCTGTATTTCATGGTCTGTATATGGACCACAATGCACATGCTGATGGCAGCTTTCCTGATTCAAACTTACAGACTTATAACCAAATATCAGGTTGTAAGTATGAGTCTGTTGACTGGTGGTAAGTCCAGTCATTGTGGTTTGTAAATGGACCATGAAATATAGTCATCTGAACTCAGCCTTAGGCAGTATGTTCTGCTCCATGCTGAGCACTCTTGCCAAAGTTTCCATTTGAATACATGAAAAACGGTACTCAGATACTCTCCTGTCTTAGCCATTCATTTAAATTAGGCAAAATCTAAAGTATTAAACTATGAACTAAGTCTGACCTCCATGCCTGTGGTGGCCACACTCTTGAATGAGATAGAAAGACAGACTGAAAAGTTCAAAGTCTCATATTTAAGACACTGTTTGCCTTATTCAAGGAATCAGGGAAAGCTTAGAGAGCAATTTTCTGCTATTCATTCAGAAGCCCTTGACAAAGTGGTCAATGGGAGCAGAAGAAAATGTGAATATTTAAAGAGTGAGGTCCCAAGTTGCTTCAACCTATACTTGTGGCATCATCACCAATGTTCTACCAATTGAGCTTCCCATTGTAATATTAGGATGTGTTGATTTTGCTAGGCACTGCCATACTGCATTCTACATGAGAGAACCCTAGGGATGCCAAACAGACTCTGGTACACTTCTGTAACTACTTTTTCTTTACACAAAAAAGGCTGACGGCACTCCAAAAATGCAGTCTGAACAGGTGCAACTCTGATGTCACAGCTGCGGGCCCGGTGTCTATTCTCCCGAGTTCATTCTCATCGCGCGGCTTGGTCTGCTGTCAGCAGGCAGTCATGCTATTTATTCTTTCTATCTATTTTTTCTATCTATGCCTCTGTTCTGTCTATCTATGTATTCTAGCTATCTATCAATTCCTATCCTATCATATTTGATTTCTCCTTTAAAAATGCACTGTCCAAAACGCAGCCCAAATGGAGGTAAAATGTAGAGAAAACGCATCGAAAATGCATGCGTTTTTACCGCGTTTTTTTTGTCAAACGTAGTGTTTACATTAAGGGGGCTTTACACGCTGCGACATCGCTAATGCGGACTCGTTGGGGTCACGGAATTTGTGACGCACATCCGGCCGCATTAGCGATGCCGTTGCGTGTGACACCGATAAGCGATTTTGCATCGTTGCAAAATCGCTAATCGGCGACATGGGGGTCCATTCTTAAAAATCGTTACTGCAGCAGTAACGAAGTTGTTCCTCGTTCCTGCGGCAGCACACATCGCTGCGTGTGACGCCGCAGGAACGAGGAAGCTCCCCTTACCTGCCTCCCGGCTGCTATGCAGAAGGAAGGAGGTGGGCGGGATGTTACGTCCCGCTCATCTCCGCCCCTCTGCTGCTATTGGGCGGTGGTTCAGTGACGCTTCAGTGACGTCGCTGTGACGCTGAACGAACCGCCCCCTTAGAAAGGAGGCGGTTCGCTGGTCACAGCGACGTCGCCGGACAGGTAAGTATTTGTGACGGCTCTGGGCGATGTTGTGCGGCACGGGCAGCGATATGCCCGTGTCGCGCAACAGATGGGGGCGGGTACCCACACTAGCGATATCGGGACCGATATCGCAGTGTGTAAAGTAGCCTTTAGTCAAGAGTCTACCAGAGGGTGCATTTTTGTTGTCAAACCAGAACGCAGCGTGCGGACATAGCCTTACTGCTTAAGGAAATCTAGAAAAAACTGAGATATTTAGCACTCAATTTTTCCTAGATTTCCCCAAGCAGTAATGCATATCTATATTCTCACATTCATTGTTTGCATGCTGTAGCATTTCAGAGTGCAACTGTCCTTTTTTTGTTATTATATGTCATGTTCAGTTTTGCACCTGTTCAGACTGCATTTTGAGAGTGCAGTCAGTCATTTTGTCTAGATTTCACACATCCGGCTTTTCATCGGTTTGCCGGATTCGGCGGACTCCAGTACAGTGTGATACAGTATAATGGCAGCGCAGCAACTTCCGGGTCACATGCTCGTTGTGCTGCCATTGTACTGTATCACACTGTACTGGAGTCCACCGAATCCGGCAAACCGGTGAGAAGCCAGATGTGTGAAACTAGCCTTATGGAGTCAAGCCCCCTGACTGTGCACCCCTCCGCCACTAGCCGCAGGTGATTTTTTTCTTCAATAGCAGGGTCCTACATGCCCATTCACATAGAGATTTGTAACCCAGAGAGTCTTCAGTTTAGTGTAGGTTCTCAGTAATGAGATTTGACTTGATGTAGCTACTGGGCAGATATAGAAATGGTCATTTTTGTATACTAAATATTTCAATTTTTCCTAGATTTCCCTAAGCAGTAATGCATATCTATATTCTTTCATTCATTGTTTGCATGCTTTAGCATGTCAGAGTGCAACTATGGCTAGGTTCACACACTGCGTTTTTTTGACGCTGCGTTTTTGTGTGTTTTTTGCTGCAAAAAAACGCACAAAAAGGCACCCGCGTCAAAAAAACGCGGCAAAAAACGCACGCGTTATTGCCGCGATTTGGTGCATTTTTTGCTACGTTTTGCTGCGTTTTTGCTCACTGCGTCTTTATGCGTTTTTTATCAGTGAAAAAAAAAAAGGTCTGATGTCATTTCCTTTTTCAAGATGTTCTTCATTCTCCACTAGTGTATGCAGGAGAGCAGACAGCTGCAGAACTATAAGGCTCAGCATACTCCATCCAATAGTGTATGCAGGAGAGCAGACAGCAGCTGCAGAACTACAAGGCTCAGCATGCTCCATCCAGGACTGTATGCTGGAGAGAGAGTCAGGGGGAGCAGACCTACAAGGCTCAGCATCCTCCATCCAATGGTGTATGCAGGAGAGCAGACAGCAGCTGTCGAACTACAAGGCTCAGCATATGTCATCCAATAGTGTATGCAGGAGAGCAGACAGCAGCTGTCGAACTACAAGGCTCAGCATCCTCCTTCCAGGACTGTATGCAGGATTTCTTTGCCCCCCCCAAACAAAAAAATGACGTGGGCTTTGCCATATTTTTGTATGCTAGCCGGGTACAGCAGGCAGGTATGGGCTGCCCCCAACCCCCAGCTGCCTATTTGTACCCGGCTGGGAACCAAAAATATAGAGAAGCCCTTTTTTTTTTAAATTATTTCATGAATTTCATGAAATAATTAAAAAAAAAATGACGTGAGCTTCACCTAATTTTTGTGTCCAGCCGGGTACAACTAGGCAGCTGGGGATTGGAATCCACAGTGCAGGGTGCCCATGCTTTCTGGGCACCCCCGCTGCGAATTGCAGTCCGCAGCCACCCCAGAAAATGGCGCTTTCATAGAAACGCCATCTTCTGGCGCTGTATCCAACTCTTCCAGCTGCCCTGATGCCGGGTGGCTCACTGGGTAATAATGGGGTTAGGGATAGCTGTATATTATCAGCTGGCCCTAAGCCCGAAATTCATGGTGTCACGCCAATATTAGACATGGCCACCATGAATTTCTAGTAAAGATAAAAAAACCACAACACACAGAAAAATATTTTTATTAGAAATAAAACACAACACAATTAGTGACTCCATCTTTATTGAAATAAAGAACCCCCCTCCGCAGTAATCCTGGGTCAAGGGTCCTGCGCCGTCCAATCCGGATCCAATATCATCTGATCGGTTTGCTGGAAGGCAAAGCGATCAGATGATGTGTCAGGATCAAGTGCCTGAATCACATCACACATCAGCTGATTGTATAAAAGCCGTTTATACAATCAGCAGATGCATCGGTGCAAAAAAAAAAAAAAATACTCACTTATGTGCTGATTACCGGCAGCTCCTAGAGCGAGTCTGATCCCGTCCGATCGCTGCAGCAGCTGCCGGTAATCAGGGATGAAGTCTCCTGACGCATCCGCTGATAGGTTAAACCGGCCAGCCGCTGGCGTCACCCCGAGACTTACGATCAGCTGATGTGTCAGGTGACTGCATCAGGTGATCCATCGCCAGGTCCTGCATCCTGCAGGCATACGTACCCGGGGAGACTGCACACACCCGGAGCGGCGGTACCGGGAGGAGGATCTGGGAGCTGGCATGGCACCGGGAGTCTGCAGACAGGTGAGTATGACTTTTTTTTTTTTCTACTGTTCACTTTTGATTTCGCAGCCACTTCCACCTCCTGCCCGTACATGACGCCGCACGGCAGCTAACATGCACAGGAGTGTAGGTGGAAGCGGTGGTGACGGTACCGGGAGGATTCACGCTTCTGTGTTTACTGACAGAAGGAATCCTCTTCCTGTACATGTCACTTTACTACCCACCTCCTGCGTTTATAGCTGCATTTTTGGTCTTAGAAACGCACCAAAACGCACCTATTTGCGTTTCTCATTGCGTCTTTCAACATCCCATTGCACTCAATGGATGAAAAGCGCAGTGAAAAACGCGGGAATAATTGACATGCTGCGTTTTTGTGGCACCACAAAAACGCAGCTGAAAAAAAACGCTGTGTGCAGACAGCAAAAATGATAATTCATAGACTTTGCTGGGGAAGCAAAGTCATGCAGTTTTCTGAGCAAAAACGCACCCGAAAACTGCGCAAAAACGCCGCGATAAACGCACTGTGTGAACTTACACTATCCCTTTTTGTTACTTTTTCTTTAGGTTTCCATTTTTTTTTATTTTAAGAATTGTGCATGTGACACCCTGGCCTATCAGGTCATCACAGGGTATTGTGCAATCTGCTCTTCTGTGCAATATCCACCTCCTCCTTGGTTATGGGTCCCTAACCTTTGGTGTTGCCTAGAACAAGCTAATCAAAATCCTAGGAACACTCTGCACCACACCCACCAGACACACCAGTGGACGGCCTGAGTGGAATAGGGTCGCCCACTTTGGGGGGTTGGTTAAGGGGAGGTCAGGAGTGTCAGGAGCAGGATAGTGTAGCGTTGGGGGTGAAAGTGAGAGGAGGTCATGAGCTGGGCTTCTTGGAACTACTAGGTGGCAGACGTTGGTCTGGGCCTCCTGGTAGGAGCTTGACCCTGGTTGCAGGGGATCGTGACAAGGGCGCATGGACTGTCAAGGAGGACAGCCGGCGGCCTTGTACTATCACCGGGCAGGGGCCAGGGCACGACAGGGTACGTGGACCCTAGGTCAGGGAGAAGCTTCAGGCGTCCTGACAATTTACCCGACGAGGCCGGAGCCTTCAAGATCCGTTCTTCACCTGCTCCAAAATCGGGGTACTAGCGCAACGAGGGGGATAGGACTTTTCACACATACAGTCCAGAAAATCCCAAGCGTGAACCCTGAGAGCAAGCTCACACAGTTAGCCATACTAGGGAGCGGGACCCGATTAGTTTCATACTAAAGGGGCCATCTAGAAGACAAGGTGCCAAGGCAAAGGTCACAGACTAACAGGCAACACCAATGGGCACGGGATCCATGCGTGTTCCCTCCTAGCAGCAGCAGTGTCCAGAACTTTGGTTTACCACAGTTGTCGGTGTCAGCGTTATTGGACTGAGTACACGGGTGACCACCACCGTCCCAACGGCACAAGCCTGTCCTTATCACCGAGTCCCAGGGCATTCCCCCTACCCGTGGAGGGGTTAAACACCTGGCTGCCCCCAAGATCGCCACCAGGTACTCCCAATCGCAGCAGTGGTACTCCATCTTACCACGCACCACGGGTGGTGTCACGAACTCTCCACACCATCCCCTGTAAATAGCTTCCTTCCCACTTTTATTCGAGTGGCCGCACGACCCCTGGGTCCAGAGACCCCTCGACCCACCGCGGATCTGAGCAGCCCGACTGATGGCACGGGGGCGGTACATGCAACATGCTGCAATATACTGTGCAGAAGAAAATATAGAAAAAAAAATTATGAAATTTATACTCGCCTAAAAGTCAAGAAGAACTAGCGGCATCAAGTGGAGCATAAAGGAACTATCATATTAATTATGTCTACCGTAAAATGGAAGACATGATGTCAGTGTGAACCAAGTGTTTAATCCTACATGCACAAATCTTATGATTTGAGATAATATAGAATGACCATACTGGAATGAGTTCTATAGTCCTACAGATGGCAATACACAAATAATGACTGCTGCCATTAAGTAGTTATTTACTATATCAGGATAAAGCAATATTTAATGGATCTGTGTATTCTAAGTATATATGGGCTCTGAAGAAATGACTTACTAAGTAGACATCAAAGGCATCATTGTCATTGTCCATTTCTATTGTGCTCTGCTCCGATGTTTGGTATGCACTGTCTTCAAGTGTGAATGTAGAACTTGACGGTAGTCCCCTCCTATGAACAGAAAATAAGCCATACATTAGAAAATAGTTAATCCAACAATCCGCTACATTGATTATATTGAATTTATTGGCTAGTGAAATAACTGAGTAAGTAATGAACAGGATTCTCTATTCACAACCTATTAGATTGATTTGTGCCCCATTGAGGCTTCCGAGTGTTGATCTTATTGTATAAGGACAATGATGTGGCCTCATCAGCTGATCCATGTAATGGTACATTAACAAGTGATTATTGTGTGTCACATACTCCCCAAGCAGGCTCCGTTTCTCCCAATGTTTATATGGTTTATAAGTCATGGGCGCAGCCGGTGGGTGGTTAGATGTGTGAGTGGGTGGATCAGGGATGAGGCTGGGTGGATCAAAAGAAATAATATAGACTGTAAGGTATGAACCACATGTCACAATAAGCCGTAATATCTATTATAGGCTAATAGACCAGAAAGGTATAGTGTTTACATTGCTGTTAGGGAGGTTTGATGGTCATTAACGTACATGCAGACCCATCCCATCTCTAGTGCTATACCTCAAGACTGGGGCGGATATATTGCTGCTACAACTTGTAGAGCACCACAGGGGCCCCCTACCACCTCCAAAGTAATAAGCAACAAGTCACATTATTTCATTGCATATACATATACTGTTCTTGCACAGGGGTCTGTTCTGTTTGTGTCCTCCCCTGCCTCAACACCAGGGGCAGACACACCATTGGTGCAACCTGTGCAGCCGCACAGGAGCCCAAGACGTAAGGGGGTGCATTTCCACCTCCAAAGCAGGTACAGTTTTGCATTTTTGCGGGCTGTAAAGGGTTCATATATTGTTTTTGCACAGGGGCCCTTTTCTATCTGTGTCCACCAGTGCTCAACACAATAGATTTCTGTTCTTTGTTGCTCTTTTATTTCTTAAGAATGTATAGGATTCCCACTGACAGCTGACTAACATGCTTCTGGAGACTGTCGCCTATAACGGCTGCTAAAATCCATGAAGAATAAAATCAGTCTACGCAATAACACTGCTCAGTTACTTACTGCTCCATTTACTGCCAGGAGGCAATACAGAAGCCGCTACGTATTGAATGAACACCCAGGGTACATATCCCACCACAGCTTTAGCATCAGCATATGCCACTGAGGCCGATAACTGACTCCCCAGCAGCTATGAATCGATAAACTGCTCCATATCCTCTCACTGACAAGTTCTTCTAAAAGCGAGCTGGTTTTGCATTGCTTCACAGACGCGGGTGTTGGGATATCAAACAACAGAGGTCATCATAACTAAAAATTGTGGCTTATGATGTATTTATTATCATCATATTCACTATATCACTGCTCTATGTGTGTAATGATGGTGATACACTCACTATGGCAATGTTGTCTTCCATCTTAGGTTTCTCTATATGTAGAAAAGACTATATTTATAATTAGGTTGTATTCATATGCAGAAGATTTATTGCAAAAATTGAATTTCTGCAAACCCCCTACGGATGGACAGGACAGTCACATACATCTACAACAAATCTGCATTTCTGAATACTCATATGTATCGAGAGGAATAAAATATTGTTGACAATTGCATACTCATTATTCAAAATGTGTTTTTAGTCATGTAAAAAAAAAATGACCATTGTAGAAATAAGTTCTCCAACTTTCCAATATGTATGTAAATTTTTTTGCTCCATTCTATAGGACTGGCACATGACTTATTTCTTCCGAAGACAATACTAAGGACCAGGGGGCACTCGCTGCGAGTGGAAGAAAAGCGATTCCGACAGCTAAATAGGAAAGGGTTCTTTACAGTTAGAGCGGTCAGACTGTGGAATGCCCTACCACAAGAGGTAGTAATGGCAGACACTATAACAGCTTTCAAAAAAGGGCTGGATGATTTCCTCAGTACACACAACATTGTTGGTTATAAATGACTTAGTGACCAAATGTAGAACTGGTGGAGGAAGGTTAGATGGACCTAGGTCTTTTTTCAACCTAAGTAACTATGTAACTATGTAATATGTAAAGTGTTAGTTTGTTGTCACCAAATGCAAAAATATCTTGTTTCTCTTTAGAGTTTGTAAACCTGTGCTCAACTAATGCTGATCACACAGCTGAAGGTTTGTTTCAATGGATCAGTGAATGGAATCTCTTTTGAGGTAAACATAGCATGAAAGTTCATGGATTCCAGACTGCTCTCTCTTACCTACAATAGATGTGACTAGGTCTGTACGGCTTAAAAATGTCACTTTGAGTCTGTTAGGGCAGAAATGCTACAATGGGTACGTAGAGTGTTCCAAATGAACAAAAACGGCATACAAATAATGCCTTCCCCAGACTAGTATGACCGAGTAATCCCCCATCCTTACATCCTTAAAGCAAAATATGACTGCCAGATTTATACATATTGCTCATAGGCAGTCTAAAATGCTCTCTTTATCCCAACGTGTATAGGAATAAAGAGAATTCTTCATTCTAAAATAATAAATGCTTTCTTGCATAAGGCCAGGCAGCTCCTCTAAAGCGGGCTTTACAAGCTGCGATATCGGTCCCGATATCGCTAGCGTGGGTACCCGCCCCCATCTGTTGCGCGACACGGGCAAATCGCTGACCGTGTCGCACGGCATTGCCCAGACCCGTCACACATACTTACCTTCCTAGCGACGTCGCTGTGACCGGCGAACTGCCTCCTTTCTAAGGGGGCGGTTCGTGCGGCGTCACAGCAATGTCACAGCTGCGTCACTGAACCACGCCGCCCAATAGAAGCGGAGGAGCGGAGTTGAGCGGGACGTAACATCCCACCCACCTCCTTTCTTCCGCATAGCGGCCGGTAGGTAGGTAAGGAGAGGTTCCTCGTTTCTGCGGCGTCACACGGAGCGATGTGTGCTGCCGCAGGAATGGGGAACAACTTCGTTACTTGTGCAGTAACGATATTTGAGAATGGACCCCCATGTCACCGATGAGCGATTTTGCACGTTTTTGCGACGATGCAAAATCGCTCATCGGTGTCACACGCAACAACATCGCTAATGTGGCCGGATGTGCGTCACCAAATCCGTGACCCCAACGACTCCGCATTAGCGATGTCGTAGCGTGTAAAGCCCCCTTTAGCCGACGACAATGTATTTTATGAATTTTGTGGTATACTGACTTTCTATTCTAGATACTGGTTAAGAGGGAAATGATTTTGAATAATGGAAACCCATAAAAATATCTATAAGGCCATCTTCAGATGTTGTGTGCAAGGGCGCTAAAGCCATTTATTGGGTGCAAAGGTTATAGTTGCATGTGGACTCTGGAGCAAAGTGGGGGCCAAAAGGTCCCTTTAGCCCATATGAGAAGACCAACTGATAGTTGAGGGCCTTGTTGGATACATTATATATGGGCCCAATGAGCTTCTTGGTATGCCATTACGCCACTGCTTGTATCACACTGGACACTTTTACTGCCAGAAGTTTATGAATACACTGTTACTTACGTAAATACGATGATTTGTGTGTAATTCTAAATATCTAATTCTACTGGGTGAGTCATTTTTACAGATGAAACAATCCACACTGAAAGCCCATAGACCACTCTCATTGTGTACTTAAATGTCTCTTAGTCAACTTACTTGTATAGCTACAAAAGGAATGGGCTGAAAAAATAGACAGTTCAAATGCAACCTATATATGTTCAGTATATATACATATTATATATACAGTATAAGCTTAAGGGCAAGCACGCACTTTGCGTTTTCCTACTTGCAGTTCTAAACGCACGTTTTGGGCTTAATTGATTTGACCAAAGTTGCCTTTTTCAGAACTTTAGCGCTGAAAGCGCATGCCTATTTACTGCGATTTAGATGCGTTTTCAGCGCTTTTTGCACGCTTTTTCATCTGCGTTTTGACAGATGCATTTTGAACATCAATACACTGCTAAATAAAGATTAAGCAGTCAAACATAATGAAAAAAGAGAAAAAAACAGGACAAATCTATATTAATGGAAAAAATAATGAAAATAGATATATTTCATAAAATTATAGCGGTAATATACATTTTATCGCTAAAATAGCAATAAATGCATATTTTTCTTAAATTAAATTGTCGGATTATGTGTGTGTGTAAAGGGACATCTGAAATCATTATTTTGATGTCCAAAAAGCATGCGTTTTGGTAGTCCAAAACACATGTTTTCTGCATTGAAAAAGCAAGTAAACCGCAGGAATTTGAAGGAATCTTGTTTTTTTCCATTTCTCATTGACTTCAATGTTAGCAAAACTGACCTAAAATGGCAAAAACAATTGACATGCTGCTTCTTTGAACGCATGGTTTTTGCCACAAAATATGCAAATTAAACGCAGCGTTTTAAAACGCAAAGTGTGGTCTGAAAATCAACAGTTTCCATTGACTTTGCTGGAAAATCAAAGCGGATGCATTTACGCAGAAAAAAGGTGCTTCCCAAAACGGACCAAAAAAGCAGTGGAAACGCAGGTGGAAACGCAAAGTGCGTTCTTAGCCTTAAGGTGGCCATGCATAATAGAGAAAATGTGTAATACATATAGACCCTTGTTGGATAACTTATTTCTTTGAGGGCCTTCAGCATCTGGATTATGACATTTCCCACCACTTTTTCAAGTCCTTTAATCTCCCCAAGTTTCCACATGTATGCCATGCTAGTTGGAGCTGGTCTTGTTTATGAATGTGGCCACGTTGAAAAAATGAAATGGTAAATTTTGAAGTCATTATGGCAAAGCAGTTTGGGGCATTATGGCCCCAAGTGTAACCTTTATACAGGTTCTTGTTCAAAGTGTTCTTGTCTCATGATAGTTGCATCTGAAAGAGAACCTGTTGGCACAATTTTGTAATATAAAGTAAAGATATGGCTGCAATGGAGTTGTAACATTGACTAAATTAATATCCTTGGTGAAGAAATCTGCTTTGTAGTTCTCTTTTAATTAACATGTGAGGTTTGAAGTTTTCTGCTAATTAGATTTTGGTGCACAGGGGCCGGACTGTTCACTGGTGCTTTCCTCCCTGTCTGTGATTCCCTGACCCCTCAACAAGCCTCCATTCTGTGAATGACCGGACTCCTCAGTTTCAAATCTCAGCAGTGACCTGTCCATCACAGACTGGAGGCAAGCAGAGGGGCCGGGGAATCACAGACAGGGAGGAGAAGACCCTGTGTACAGTCCAGCCCCCGTGCACCAAAAGCTGATTGATTGACAACTTCACATGATGATTAATGAAGAGCAATTAAGCGTATTTCTTCACCAAAGGTATCAATTTACTCAGTATTAGGCTGCGGTTACACAAGTGTATAAAAAATTTGACCGATTTTCATTCAGGAAAGTAGGACGAGTGAAATCTATTTGGTATTCCATATGTCAGGCAAGTGCTATGCGAGAGGGTGATTTTTTTCTCACCATCTGTATGCCATGTGTTTTTTTTCTCAGCAATTATTATTTTACAATCATTTACAGGACCATTTCAATGTTCTATGCTACAGAATTGTAATGTATCCATAAAAAACGGCCGGCATAAGGATGATCCATGTGCTGTCTGTTTTGTTTTCTCGCACCCATAGGCTTGTATTGTCTCGTCCACTTTACACATCTTCTCGCAGCACGCTGTGAGATTTTTCTCATTCTGAATACAGGTGAGAAAAAATACACAGATCTGCCCTGTCTCATTGAATAAAATCGGTCCAAGGGCAATGCGATTTTTTTTCTCACTCGTCACATTGCACTCGTCTGATTTATACGCTTGTGTGACTACAGCCTTACAGGCCATTATGGCCATTATGGCTGCCGCCCCACCACCGTGCGGAGCTGCCGCCCCACCACCGTGCGGAGCTGCCGCCCCATCTACACCCCACCTACTGTCTCCTCCCCATAATCCTATAGAATGTAAGCCCGCAAGGGCAGGGCCCTCTTCCCTCTGTACCAGTCTGTCTACTGTAACTTGTATATGTATTTTGTATGTAACCCCCTTCTCATGTACAGCACCATGGAACTAATGGTGCTATATAAATAAATAATAATAATAATGTCTTTACATCACAAATTAATGCTGACAGGTCCTCTTTAAGAGAACACAACTTGTGCAATGCCAAATGAAGCAACATTGTAATTAAGTGTGGAACCCTACGTGCAGGAAAAAGGTGATTGTGTTCATTCACTTTGGAGGTTAGTGAGTCTTCTAGTGACATAACTACTGTATTAGCTGTGAATATATTTCCAGCTGGCACAATGTTTCCGCAAGGCAAAGGTCTATATTTATGGGCCATTTTCTAACCCGCCCTTAGTAAACAGCACATTACAGCTCTACATGAATTGAAACTGCTATATTCATAGGAGGTTGTTATCTCCTGCCATTCAATCTTGGGAATGTTTTCTGTTACAGGGGTTTTCTTATACATTTTGTGTATTTCAAAAATACAAGTATCTAATACAATACAGCATAACAAAAGACAAAAAGCATGGTCATAAACGGAGCTCCAAAACACTGCAGTTTGTACATCAACTTCCAAAGAGTAGCAAACAACTTGGCCAACAACTTTTAGACAGTTTTATTAAAGGGAATTTGTCACCAGGTTTTTGCTTCCCCATTTGAGAGCAGCATAATGTAGAGACAGAAGCCCTGATTCCAGTGATGTGTCACTTACTGAGCGGTTTGCTGTCATTTTGATACAATCAATGTTTTCTCTGCTGCAAATCTAGCAGTTATACAGAGCTCATGAATATGCTGGACTACCTGATAGTATCTGGACTACATGATAATCTAATTCTGATTAAATAGTGATTTTATCAAAACTACACTAAGCAGCCCAGTAAGTGACACATCGCTGAAATCAGGATTCCTGCTCCTACGTTATGCTGCTCTCAGTTAGGAGACAAAGACCTGGACAGATTCCCTTTTAGTATAAAACCAAAGTAATGGTTCAAGTTTTTGTGCAAATCTAGGTCAGCTCATTGAAGGGTTCATTTTCTGATTTTAGGACAGGCTCTAAGTGTATTTATTAATCATCTCTTAATAAAATTGGGGAAAATTACCCCAATTATCTTTATTTTATTGGTAAAACACCAATTTTAATAAATCTGCTCCAATGTTTGCACCTTTCGCAACACGTAGATGTGGCCTAATGAAAATCTCATTGCTTCATGGGACAAGGAATAAGGGCGGCGTCACACGGTACGATCTATCGTGCGATCGCACGAGCGATTGTACCCGCCCTCGTCGTTTGTGCGTCACGGGCAATTAGTTGCCCGTGGCGCACAAAGTCGTTAACCACCGTCACACGTACTTACCTCCCAGACAACCTCGCTATGGGCAGCGAACATCCTCATCTTGAAGGGGGAGGGACGTTCTGCGTCACAGCGAGGTTACACGGCAGCCGGCCAATAGAAGCGGAGGGGCGGAGATGAGCGGGACGTAACATCCCGCCCACCACCTTCCTTCCTCATTGACGGTGGGAAGCAGGTAAGCTGTGTTCGTCGTTCCCGGGGTGTCACACGGAGCGATGTGTGCTGCCTCGGGAACGATGAACAACCGTAGCACAGAAGGAGGAACGACAATTTGAAAATGAACGATGTGTCAATGAGCAACGATAAGGTGAGTATTTTTGCTCGTTCACAGTTGTTCGTAGCTGTCACACGCTACGATATGTCTAATGATGACGGATGTGCGTCATGGAATCCGTGACCCCGACGTAATATCGCCCGATATATCGTAGCGTGGCCTAAGACTTAAAAATCCGCCGCATTGCAGTAAATTGGTCTAATGTAAGTCAACCAGGAATTGGCATGAAGTTAGACAAAAGTGTCTGTATTTTGCCAAAGCACGAGTCACTGTGACACATTTGACGCTTCTAGTCTAATTTTAAGCTGCCTAAATTTAAGACATTTTTAATAAATTGGCTTTTTTATTTCAATGATTAGAACATTCTAAGCAGAAAGGTAGTTCACCCAAGACTGTCCTTTCCAGAGTGTCTAATCTTGGGACGCTTACATCGACTTTACCTATTATAAAGGGTGAGTTCCCTTTAAGTGCCCTCTTGCGTGCCCCCTTCCAGGTCCGTGCACATTCCTGAATAAGTGACTCTCATCACTAGGAGTGTTGTTCTGCCAGCAAATACTGAAGTCTCTGCGGTCATGTATTGACAGACAAGTATGACAGTGATCCTTATTCCTATCCTAAATTGTTTTGTGGCATAGCTTTCCTGGCAGATTCTCGCTATATGGTTTCCATGCCAACTACTTAGGTTTCTGCAAACAGGAGAACATTTTGTTTCAGAAGTCTTTTCTTTCCTGAAGGATTAGGTCTGTGAAGTTAATCTAATTTGGATAATAAGCAGCGTCCCTTGGAGAGCTGCTGTCAGGTAGTCTCTATCTCAGGAGTGTTTCGAAGACAGTCGGTCCTTTTTAGGAAATGTATCATGATTAATGCCTCACACTCCATTTATCTCTTGGTATGAGCCATCTGGAGCCAAATTTTACATCATATTTAAAGGGAATCTGTCACCAGGTTTTTGCTACCTCGTCTGAGAGCAGCATGATGTACAGACAGCGACCCTGATTCTAGTGATGTGTCACTTACTGGGTTGTTTGCTGCAGTTTTGATAAAATCACTGTTTTATTTGCTGCAGGTCTACTACTATTTAGAGCTCTGTATAACCACGCCCACACCACTGATTGGCAGCTTACTGTATACACTGTGCATAGGCAGAAACCTGTCAATCAGTGATGGGGTTGGGTTATACAGAGCTCATTAATATGGAGGACTACATCACAGGAGCTATACTAGTCCTCTAGTGATAAGCCCCTGCTGATAAAACAGTGACTTAATCACACTAAGCAGGTCAATAAGTGATACCTTACTGGAATCAGGGTATCTGCTATGTTATCTGTTATGTTTCATTATGCTGCTCTCAGAATAGGTAGAAAAAATCTGGTGACAGATTCCCCTTAAAGGGAACCTGTCAGGTCCCTTATGCATTCTAATCTAGAAGCAGGGTGATGTGTGGCTTAGTAACCCCTTTCTACCCATCCCTGTGTTGTAATAGTGTGTAATGTGCATGTATAAAAATATGTGTTATTACTTATGTGTTCCGTATGTAAATGACCAGGGGCTCTAGTCCCCTGCGTGTCGCATCGCCCTGTGGGCGTATGCATGTTTTCCGTGGTATCGTGAATGTGATGCCGCAGGAACGATGAACAACCAGCGACATGCACCACCAACGACATTATGAAAAGGAGCGACGTGTTAACGAACAACGATTTTTGACGCTTTTGCGATCGTTGATCGTCGCTCCTTGGTGTCACACGCTGCGATGTCGCTAACGGCGCTGGATGTGCGTCACTAACGACGTGACCCCGACGATATATCGTTAGCGATGTCGCAGCGTGTAAACCACCCTTTAATATCATTGCTGCTGCAGGTACGATGTTGTTCGTCGTTCCTGCGGCACCACACATCGCTACGTGTGACACCGCAGGAACGACGAACATCTCCTATCTGCGTCAACCGGAAAAGAAGGAAGGAAGGAGGTGGGCGGGCTCTTCCGCCCGCTCATCTACGCCCCTCCGCTTCTATTGGATGGCTGCCGTGTGACGTTGCTGTGACGCCGCACGAACCGCCCCCTTAGAAAGGAGGCGGTTTGCCGTCCAGAGAGACGTCACAGTGAAGGTAAGTCCGTGTGATGGGTGTAAGTGATGTTGTGCACCACAGTCAGCGATTTGCCCGTGTCGCACAACCGACGGGGGGTGGGTATGCTAGCTAGCGATCTCGCTAGCGAGATCGCAGCGTGTAAAGTGCCCTTTATATTTTCCCTTTGCCATTTTCATTATTTTTTGGCATTGCTCCAGTTCCGCGGCACCGTCTTGTGCCCTTAATGTTTGACTGGCCAGAAGTCAGAAGTTATGTCATTAGCACTCAATGCATCACTATGAGAGCCAGAACGAGGCTCACATAGACTTATATTAGTTTGTGAGGTTCATTGAGCTCCATGAAACACTGGAGTTGCAAGTAGGTCATGAATCACGGAGCGACGTGGGAAAAAGATGAAGATGCCGAAGGGTGAGTATAAAGCAGGGGGCAGGGGCTTACATTTAAAGCACCACTACAGCTGTGCAATATAAAAAAAAAACACTGGAGTGGTGCTTATGTGACGCCCTAGGCAAGCCAGGGGTCACAGGTCAAGACACCACCACACACCCCACATTCCCTGCAGGCACACCAAGGTAGGAACACAAATCCTTGTTGCCTTCCTCCAGGGGCTGATGTCCACACCAGGGGGTGGGCCAGGTGGTTGGCTCCGCCCACTGAGGAGTTCACAGTCCTGGAGGCAGGAAGACACGGGCAGATAGAGTTTGGAGTTTGAAGTGAGAGGGAAGTGGTAGAGGAGCAAGTGAAAGGAGTTGAAGTGAAGGGAAAGTGACAGCAACAGAGCCTGAAGTTGGTCCGGGTGTGTGCCCCGGACTGAGACAGCAAGGTTGGCAGACGGCGGTGACCGTCTGCAGGAGTGGCCTATTGGAGTCTACCGTAAGGACCGTGGACGGGTGGTGGCCCGGCGGTACCGGACCGGTACACAAAGAGAAGCCAGGACCATTGGCAGGGGCCTTTCGGATCCCGGCAAGGCTTGGAGTCGCCGTACAATTTGCCAAATCCGTCAGTGAAGGGGACCTCCGGGTCTCCCAACAGCCAAAGTCCCGATTGAAGGCAACCGTGCAACCAGATTGGAGAGACACCGCCACCGCCAAGGCACCAGTTTCTCAGGGCCAGCGCCTGCGGGCAAAAGAGGGGCTCCTCCGGCTCATATCCAAGCTGGGGAGCGGGTTACCGGTGGGAATCCATCGCTACCAACAACCGTATTTAGGTGCAGGGAAGAGACAGTCACCGCTAACTTGCAGGGAACATCAACACCGCAGCCGTCCGAGGGACCCGTCCAACCAGCCGCTTGTTTACCGTGAACTGTGTCATCATCCTTGGGCTGAGTGAGTACCTCCGTGCCGTGCGGCAAAGCGCTGCCCCTGCGTCCCTGCACCTCCACAGGCCCCATAACCCGCCTGTCAACCATCCTAACTCCCCATCATCGGGCCCCGGGACCACCAACCCCCTACCCACGGAGGGGAGGGCCAACATCTAGCTGCTCCATACCACCACTCCCGGGATCCCCATACAGAGCAGCGGTGGTGTCCACTCAATCACCACAACCGTGGGTGGCGTCACGGACAATAAATCCCCAAAGCCAAATCCCTTTTTAACTCACGGGCGAGGAGCGCCGCTCGAGTCCCCGGGATCCGGCCCATCGCTCGAGCCACCGAGTAGCAGCGGCAGCGGCAGCAGCGGCAGCTGGACCCGAGCTGTGGGAGAGCGCGGCGTCCCCTCCTCCGCCCGCGACACTTAAATTAGAAACGGTTTTAATAGAGCATCAAAGTATCAATTAGCAACATTGTCAATCACAATAGAAAAGGAAATCTAGACTGGTTTGGAAAATATTTAAAAAAAAATAAATCTTTCTTAAATGTGGCAAAAAGTCACAGATTGCGCCATGCTACATTATTACATATTACAGTAAGTGTACAGCAGATACTTGTATTTCTATTTTTCTAAAAATTCTAGTGGTTT
The DNA here is from genome assembly GCF_048569485.1 of Anomaloglossus baeobatrachus. Classification (NCBI taxonomy): domain Eukaryota; kingdom Metazoa; phylum Chordata; class Amphibia; order Anura; family Aromobatidae; genus Anomaloglossus; species Anomaloglossus baeobatrachus. The sequence goes on along the minus strand of NC_134353.1, from coordinate 583,475,068 downwards.
TTGAAGTCTGACTTCATGCAAGTTGAAATGATAAATATTCTCTAACCACCATTACTTTCAATGGTGAACAACAGGACATGCACTGCCATTTTACCATAGAAAATAAGGAACAAATCTTCATACTCAATCAGTGGGTGCCTCAGATGCTGAGCCACACTGATCTGACCGGCACTGATCTGAAGGAAGTTGGGACGGTAAGATAACAATATATCATTAATATGTTAACTCTATTGCCACAAAAGTCAAGATGGGTAGATTGCAAGTTGTGTAAAGGCCCCTTTACACACTGCAACATCGCAAGCGATATCACTGTAACGTCACCGGTTTTGTGACGTAATAGCGATCTCCCCAGCGACATTGCAGGGTGTGACACGCATCAGCGACCTGGCCCCCGCTGTGAGGTCGCTGATCGCTACAAGTCGTTCAGGACCATTCTTTGGTCCTTTGTTTCCCGCTGCGCAGCATGTATCGGTGTGTTTGACACCGTTACAACGACATCGTTAGCGACCCAGCCCATAGGCGTGCTAGCGTTCCCTTTCCAGTGAGGTCGTTCTGCAGTTCCGTATCGCTGCTGCGTCGTTGGCCAGATCTGCCTGTTTGACAGCTCACCAGCGACTCTTTGGCTATGTGCGCACTTTCCGTTTTCACCTGCGTTTCAGGTGCGTTTAGCATCAGTTTTGAACTGCAGCATTTTTGTGCCCAAATGCATGCGTTTTGGTTTTCCATTAAAGACAATGAGAATTCATGATTTCTTATCCGCACTTTGCGTTTCAAAACGCATCTCAAAATTTGCATAAGTGTGGTCAAAAACAATGCGTTCAGAAAAGGACCCTGTCAATTGTTTTTGCCATTTGTGGTGCGTTTTGTTAACATTGAAGTCAATGAGAAGTAGCAAAACGCAAGAAATATCAAAATTCCTGCGTTTTACCTGCTTTTTCATTGCAGAAAACATGCGTTTTGGACTACAAAAACGCATGCTTTTTGGACATCAAAATAATGATTTGATATGTCCCTTTACATACACACATAGTCCGACAATTAAATTTTAGAATAATATGCATTTATTGCTATTTTACCGATAAAATGTATATTAACGCTATAATTTTATTAAATCTATCTTTTTCCATTATTTTTCCCATTAATATAGAATTGTCCCTTTTTTTTCTACATTTTCATTCCGTTTGACTGTTTAAACTTTATTTAGTAGTGTCTTGATGTTCAAAATGCATCTGTCAAAACGCAAGGGAAAAAGCATGTAAAAAGCGCTGAAAACGCATCTAAAACGCGGTAAATATGCATGCGTTTTCTGCGCTAAATTTCTGAAAAAGGCAACTTTGGCTAAATCAATTAAGGCTAAAACGTGCGTTTACAACTGCATGTAGGACGACGGAAAGTGCGCACATAGCCTTAGAGACTTTCTAGCGATCACGGCCAGGTCGAGATCGCTGGTGGGATCTCTAGAAAGTCTCAGTGTGTAAAGGGGCTTTAGGCTATGTGTCCACGTTGCTTTTTACCTGCTTTTTACCTGCTTTTTTGCTGCTTTTTCAACTGCAGCGTTTAATGCCAAAATGAATGTGTTCTGCTTTTCAAGCAAAGTCTATGGGAATTTGAGTTCCTAAACCCCACTATGCAGTTCAAACTGCAGCCTTTTTGTTGCTGAACTTCGGGCAAAAACTCAGCTTTGCAGTGCAAAACCCAAATGGCAAAAAGAATTGACATGTCAGTTGTTTTTGCCATTTGCGTTTTGAACTGCAAAGCAGAGTTTTTGCCCAAGTTTCTGCCAAAAAAAGGCAGCAGTTTGAACTGCATAGTGGGGTTTAGGAACTCAAATTCCCATAGACTTTGCTTGAAAAGCAGAACACATCCATTTTGGTATTAAATGCTGCAGTTGAAAAAGCAGCAAAAAAGCAGGTAAAAAGCAACGTGGACACATAGCCTAAAGGTGTTATCCCAATGATAACACCTATCCGCAAGATCAGTCATAACATACAGATCAGAGGGGTCCAATCAGCAGAAAGAGGGGCACTTTTATAACCCTTTCAAAAGGAAGTTACAAGTCACATGTCCAACTGCCGCTCTATTAATTTTTATGGGGCTACTGGAAAAAGCAGAGGAAATGAATGGAACAGGGGTCAAGCATGTGCACTATCAATCCATTCTGATAAAGATACAAATTCCCCAGCAGTTGGACTTCCACCGATCAACAAGGTATCAGCTATCCTGTGCATAGCTGATAACTTGTAAAAAAAACTTGGGGGACCTTTATGCCACCCTGGTACATAGGTTAAGTGGCAATATGTACAAGCATGTCAATTCTTTGCTGTGGAGTCGCAAGCGTCCTCCGTGGGAGAACAAAAGCGAGAGACCGAACCCTGATTGTGGGCACGAACAGCTGAGGTCAGACTGTGGAGAAGACTAATGGCCCCTCAGGTCAGGACCTGCCTCATCCAGGACGCAACGGGTCCTGATCGAGGGCACATACCCTAATGCATTTTTGCTGCGGAAAAGCACCAAAAATGTATGTAAGCCACACCTAAGTGTATCAATAAAGTTTTTTCAGAGCTAAATATCAGGAAGTTTCAAAAACAAACATGACACACCAAACAGAGACAAACTAGGCTGCATCAAAAACAAATGTAAAAAAAACACAGATAACCTAATTTACAAAATAGGTGCAGAAATTCTCAACATCAAAACCTCGCCAAATTCTCATGGTGGGAACGTAGTTTTAGGTCACATGCACATATTATTTGGTGAGTTATTTACCTCAGTATTTGTAAGCCAAATCCAGGAGTGGGCAAAAATTACAGAAGTGGTGCCCATGTTTCTATTATTGTTCCATTCCTGGCTTTGGCTACACATACTGAGGTAAAAACTCACTAATGGTAAAAACTCACTAAATATTGTGAAAAAAAACCTCACCAAATACTGTGTTAAAAACTCACCAAATACTGAGGTAACAAACTCACTAATTACTGAGGTAAAAACTCAGCAAATACTGAGGTAAAAAAACCCTCACCAAATACTGAGGTAAAAAACTCACCAGATACTAAGGTAAAAACTCACTAAATACTGAGGTAAAGAACTCACCAAATACTAAGGTAAAATACTCACCAAATACTGAGGTAAAAAACTCACCAAATACTGAGGTAAAATACTCACCAAATACTGAGGTAAAAAACTCACCAAATACTGAGGTAAAATACTCACCAAATACTGAGGTAAAAAACTCACCAAATACTGAGGTAAATTACTCACTAAATACTGAGATAAAATACTCACCAAATACTGAGGTAAAATACTCACCAAATACTAAGGTAAAATACTCACCAAATACTGAGGTAAAATACTCACCAAATACTGAGGTAAAATACTCACCAAATACTGAGGTAAAATACTCACCAAATACTGAGGTAAAAAACTCACCAAATACTCAATGTGTGTACGTGGCCTAAGGGTCCATGTGAAGATACAGTTCTCAGGGTGGAGTATGATGGAGAATATCATTTTCAGAATGAGGTGCTGACTCATCCTGTGCAAGCTATTCACTGCTCATCCCAAGGGCAATGATTAGAAGGGCCTACCTGGGTGACATTCTGCCATTTTATACTACCATATATTTAGAATACAGGATATTAAAGTGCGGTCAGTTACCTGCTAGAATAGCGAATTGTGTCTTCGTGGTGATACTGATCATCCACATACAATGATGAAGACGATATTGTTGTTGCTAAGGAAGCAGCTTCAAATAAGGATGGCGTGCTTGGCACAAGGTCAGGCCGTTGCCTTGAATTTAAGGCTGTAGAAATAAAGAAAGATAGTTTTGTATATAATATGTGTTTATATGGATCTTAATCGATATAATTATTATAGTACTGTACTATCATCCATAGAAAGGGGTTATCAAAACAGCAAATGATATAAAATAAATGCTTCTCACATCCCTTATCCTCCACCGATCCAGCACTGATCCATCAGGTTTTCTTCATTTGTAAGCAGCCAGCATTTGACCGCTGCAGCCACTCAGTCATGCTGTACTTGTGGTATCACCACTAAGGACTGAGCCACAATGACAATTAGTATAATGTAGCAATTTTGGAACCATTAATTGACTGTAGGGGGCATGTTCTGGTGCTTATACAAAAATGACAGGTGAGACTGCAGGAGCTTTTGTGCTGGATTGGCGGATGATTGGAGAGACAAGTAGTGATTCTTTTTCATATATAGAATTTGTTAGATAAACATATATTTCTTTTCTCCTGAAAGTCTTAGGTGTTTTAGAGAACACTTTGCAGCAACCCTGTGTTCCTTGCCAAAAGTACGTTTTAACAAAACAACTACACTATTATGCCAAATACAAAGCCTGGGGGGAGAGAATGAACCTGCTTTGGTTCATGTAAATCCGTGTGTCATGCACCGCTCTGCTTAAGGCAAAACATGCAACCGCTTTGTATGGAGTGTTCACTTTAAAGAAAATGAGGTCATACAGTTCACTGGAATTTACTGAACTTATAGAGATAGCATATTGAGACAAACTGTAAAATACCATGTTTTCCCGAAAAAAGACAGGGGCTTATATTCTTTTCTGCTTTGAAAAATGCGCTAGGACCTATATGCAGGGGTGTCTTATATTTGCCTGGTGTATTGGTGCCTGAGGAACGCATCACAATCCTCAGTATCTCTCCTGAGCTGAGAGTGACAGCTGCATTAACATACACATTTTGCTCTCAGATCAAGAGTGCAGGCTACTTAAGTGAATGCATATTCACCCTCTTCCCCACCCAGAATCCCGCCCACCGCTCTGAACCCTACACTCACACTTTATACCTGCTGTAACTTATCACTGTACGAGGATTGCAAAGCAATCCTCTGTGGCTCTCCTGATCTGAGAGTGACAGCTGCATAGACATACTCGCTGTCACTCTCAAATCAGGAGTGCTGCCGATGATGCCGTGAGTAAGCACATGGTTAATTGAGGTAATTAATATGCACTCTCACTCTCCCACCCACCGCACTGGGTCCTACACTGCACCCGCACAGTGTGTGATGTATTACCGGTGCTGGCAGCCCGAGGATTGCATTGCAATCAACGCCAATTCTCCTGAGCTGAGTGTAACAGCTGCATAGACAAACACGCTGGCACTCTCAGCTGAGCAGAGTTGCCGATGATTGTGATGTGATCCTCGGGCTGGCAGTATTGGTAATACAGCAGGCAGAGTGCTGGTGCAGTGCAGGACTCAGAGCAGTGGGCAGGAGTGGAGAGGAGGGTGAATATTCATTCTCTTAATTAGCCATCATCGGCGGCACTCCTGCTCTGAGAGAGACAGCATGTATGTCTATGCAGCTGTTACGCTCCACTCAGGAGAGTCGCCGATGATTGTGATGCGATCCTCAGGCTGCCAGTACCAGGAATACAGCAGGCAGAGTGCGGGTGCAGTGCAGGACTCAGAGCGGTTGGCGGGATTACAGGATAAGAGGGTGAATATTCATTCTCTTAATTAGCCATCCGCTTGCTCACCATAATCATCAGCGCCACTCCTGATCTGAGAGAGACAGTGTATATGTCTATGCAGCTGTTACACTCAGCTCAGAAGAGTTGCCGATGATTGTGATGTGATCCTCAGGCTGGCAATACCGGTAATACAGCAGGAAGAGTGTGGTTGCAGTGCAGAACTCAGAGCAATGGGCGGGATTACATGAGAGGAGGGTAAATACTCACTCTCTTAATTAGCCAGGGCTTAGAGCAACACAAGGGGACAATAAAAATTGTGTCCTGAAATAGAGCAGTGCAAGCCCTATTTCAGGATACTGTTAGTTTGAGTATGCAACTAGGGCTTATTTTTGGAGCAGGGGTTATATTTCAAACCTACATCCAAAAGGGCCGAAAAATCCTACTAAGGCTTATATTCGGGGTAGGGCTTATTTTTGGGGAAACACGGTGGCTACTCTAGTGTCAGCAAAATGAGAATATTAATGATTATAGTATGTCGAAATTATTAAATGACCTTTCCAGTTTCAGAAAAATTCTCTCCCTGGCAGCAGTTGCTTTTACAAAACTTGCTTTTACTCACCATCCTTGGGTCAAGCACATAGTTTATGCCATTGTGCCCATTGTCTGTAGTGCTGACATCATGCCAAACAGACATCTCAGCGGCTCTGGCCGAGATGACGACATAAGCTGCTCAGAGACGCTGCTCTTAGTGATTGGCTGCAGCGCTATTGATGTGCCTTCAGTGCTGCAGACAATAACAGAAACCGGGAACAGTGATAGAGACAAAGTGATGGAGACAAGGAGGGCGAGTAAAGCAAAGTTTGTTTGTTGTTAAACAAATTGTAGCCTGGGACAGGGGTTTCCCGATACTGGAAAACCCCTTTAAAGTATTCTAGATCCCTGTGATTTTCTGGAACTTGGTCAGTGGCTCCTCAGAACAAAGCAGCAAGGCTGCCACTTTGACAATAGAGAGGTTAAACTAACAACATCCTGCCAAAAATGCTTGACAACAAAGCTATCAACAAATCTCAACCACAGACAGGTAGGCATGTGGGTAGGGGCAACTTTGGAGTTGAAAAAAGTAATAAAGTGGAAATCTCTGTCCTAGTTCATACCATGGTTATTGCCATTAGATGTTATTGGAATTAGCCTCTTACCTTCTTCATCCAGACTGGTAAAACTTTGACCTTCAGTCATTTTTTTGTTTTTCTCTTTCTCATCCAACGACTCCTGCGTGTTGGCAGACAGTATATCCTGCTGCGACGAAGACTTCAAAGCTGGGATAGAGTTGCACCGCCGCTTCGAGGGCGACGACTTTATAGCTGAAAAATAAGATTTCAACATTACCAATTTTTTTTCCCAGTTTCGTGGTGTTATCTATTGGCGGTCATTTCGTGTATTTTATGACTTTTTATTTAATAAGGTTAAAATTATTTTACAGAATATTGTGCCGCGTGGTAGCTTAAAAAAAAGTAATGTAGTGAGGCTGAATTATAAGATGACTGACCAAATGGGTCACGTGCTAATAGTAAAGTTGGCGTAGGCAGTAATGAGGAGCATGTACTTATCTCGTTTGCTTACAATTCATTTAACTAATGATCTGAACCCGTTTCCTATGACACAAGCAGGTAGTGCACTTAACAAATATCATCTATTCTGACTGAGAGACTTCTAATACACGCCAAGTGAAGAAATTGTGTAAAAAAACAAACAAAAAACCTAGTGTTAAGCTGGTGTCACACTAAACGACAGCGACAACGACGTCGCTGTTACGTCACCATTTTCGGTGACGTAACAGCGACCTTGTAAGTCGCTGTTATGATCGCTGCTTAGCTGTCAAACACAGCAGAAGCAGCGATCATAAGGTCGCTGTGCTACATGTTCAGAGAGCAGGGAGCCGCGCTTAGCGCTGGCTCCTTGCTCTCCTGCAGCACACATCGGGTTAATTAACCCGATGTGTGCTGCAGCTACATGTCACAGTTCAGAGAGCAGGGAGCCGCGCTTAGCGCTGGCTCCTTGCTCTCCTGCAGCACACATCGGGTTAATTAACCCGATGTGTGCTGCAGCTACATGTCACAGTTCAGAGAGCAGGGAGCCGCGCGCACTGCTTAGCGCTGGCTCCTTGCTCTCCTTGCTACAGTATACATCGGGTTAATTACCCGATGCATACTGCAGCCACATGTCACAGTGCAGGAGCCGGCGCTGGCAGCAAGAGCGGAGGCTGGTAACCAGCGTAAACATCGGGTAACCAGGGAAAGGTCTTCCCTTGGTTACCCGATGTTTACGCTGGTTACAGCTTACCGCAGCTGCCAGTGCCGGCTCCTGATCGCTTCATTTCGTCGCTCTCTCGCTGTCACACACAGCGATGTGTGTGTCACAGCGGGAGAGTGACGACCAAAAAATGAAGCTGGACATTCAGCAACGACCGGCGACCTCACAGCAGGGGCCAGGTCGTTGCTGGATGTCACACACAGCGACAGCGACGGGACGTCGCTGCAACGTCACAGAAAATGGTGACGTAGCAGCGACGTCGTTGTCGTCGTCGTTATGTGTGACACCAGCTTTAGAAATATAAAAAAGTAACAGTAACTGGAATAATAGATTAACAGACAAAAGCAAGGTACAAGGTAGATCTTCAGTAAGATTTGACAAATATTGGCTGCTATAAAATGATCCGATCAGCCAAAAAGCAAAATCTGTAACAGGACCCCCTACCTGTCATTGGCCTTTTCTAATATGGCTGTCATCTATAGCCCTCCAACACCTGTCACTAGGGCCAAAGTGCGAATTCTAAGTTTAAGTCCCTAATTAAACCATTGCTAACAAATACTTTTGTCATTAAAAATATATCTGTACTATTTCACAATTATTGCACATGCTTGATGGATTTATTTTATATGGCCAGCTAAAAGGTACATAGGATATGCCACATCGATGAGACCTGCATCTGTCTTGATAATGGGGCCTTGGCACGCACTGCTGTCAGTTAAGATGAGAATTTCCTTTCATTTTTATAGGAATTATAGCAGACCGCATTAGGGCTCCATTGTCAAGATGTGCCCATCGGTAGGACCAGCATCTACTATACATTTATGGCACATCCTGCGAATATGCTATAAATATAACACATAGGAATACTCCAGTAATGGAAAAATGGGAGAGAAATGTTTAAAATGTTTCCTTGATTTCCTCAGATATTTTTCATTGTTGCCAGTGTATTTTATAATGCAAATACAATAGCCTGGTGATAATATCAGTAACTCCTGTCTATTTTTGTCTCCTCTAAACTGATCCTTAGAAATCGGTGGAAACTTGAAAGCCCTCAACCCCAATGCAAAATCAGGAACAGAGCTGTTCACCACACATCTCTTTGTAATACTGGGGTCTTCTTATATGGCAGAGAGGCTTGAGGGTCAGGGACTGCTACCTTCACACCCCCTATAATCACACACCTGTTTGGTTACAATTCAGTTCTGTTCTCTGTCATGCTATTCAAATTTGGAGAGAAAAGGGTTAATAGACCACGCTGCCGTAGAAAAGAGGATCCATGTAGAAGGAATGATTTTATTTGTCCACGCGTTTCAAAACCTTAGGCTATGTGCGCACTAGACCGTTTTACCCGCGGATTTACCCACGGTTTTGCTGCGGAAATTTCTTGAGGAATATTTGAAATCTTTCTGCAGACATTTCCCAGCAAAACCTATGGGAAAACAAAATAGCTGTGTGCACACTGCGTTTTTTTCTCAAGAAAATTCTTTCTGAAGATTTTCTTGAGAAAATTTCTTGAGAAAATGTGCATGTCACTTCTTTTCCGCAGGTACCTGCGGAATACCCCCGGTATTTCACTCCATTCACTGTAATGTAATCGCGAAATTCCGGGGGTATACCGCAGGTAGCAAATGATGTGCGGTATACCCCCGGTATAGCCGCGATTTACGTGCGGTAATGCTCATCGCTGCCTGCGGTTTTGTAGGGAGTGATGTCATTATGACAGAAGAGGAAGCGGAGCAGAGTAAACACACACGTCACACCCCCTGGACGCCGCACAGAAGCACTTCCGTGTGACCTCCGGCGGGTGCCCGTGCAGTCTGTGCCCTGCTCCGGCCCCACGGCTGCCTGCCCTGCAGTGTCAGTGTCTGCCCGCAGTATCAGCAGCTTGTCACCGTGCAGCGCAGGCAGACACTGACACACAGCAGTGCGTGCAGCCGCGGGGATGACGGGCGCTGCTGTCAGGAGGCGAGAAGAGATCATTACCTGCTGTGACGATCTCCTGCCTCCTGACGTCACCGCTGTCACTGCCGTCTATGCCCGTCTCACGAGCGGCCCGAGACTGTCACTAGCGGTGACGTCACGGGCTCTCGCAATACTGCTGACAACGCGGCGGGCATAGAAGTCAGTGACAGCGCTGATGGCAGGACTGCAGGAGATCATCACAGCAGGTAATGATCTCATCTATCCTCCTGATGGCAGCGCTCGTCATCCCCTTCAGTGACCTGGGCTGACCTGTTGATGTTAGCTCAGGTCACTGCATTACTCTCCCAGCCAATGGGGAACATTCTGTTCTTCACTTACTGGGACAGTGACTATGGTATGGATCGTCGTGGGACCCCCCCTTATTGGATTACGCCGGACCCGGATTTGATTGTTCTTGTCAATAAATTGGTGAAAGAGGGAATGTGGGGAGTGTTTTTTCAAATGAAACTTTTTTTGTTGTCTATTTTTTATTTCTTACTGACTGGGTTGGTGATGTCAGATATCTTATAGACGCGTGACATCACTAACCCCAAGGCTTTATGCCAGGTGACATTACACATCTGGCATCAGCCCCATATATTTTACCCCGTTTGCCACCGCACCAGGGCAACGCGATGAGTTGGGGCGAAGCGCCAGGATTGGCACGTCTAATGGATGCGCCACTTCTGGGGCGGCTGCGGCCTGCTATTTTTAGGCTGGGGAGTGCCCAATAACAGTGGACCTCCCTAGTCTGAGAATATCAGACCCCCAGCTGTCCGCTTTACCTTGGCTGGTGATCCAATTTGGGGGGGACCCCACGTTTTTTGTTTAAATTATTTACTTAATGTAAAAGCAGCGTGGGGTGCCCTCTGTTTTGGATTACCAGCCAAGGTGAAGCTGCCAGCTGTGGTCTGCAGGCTGAAGCCGTCTGCTTTACCCTAGCTGGCTACAAAAGATGGGGGGACCTCACGTCATTTTTTTTTAATTATTTATTTTTTGGCTAAATACAAGGCTAGGCACCCTTTAGTGCCACATGAAAGTCACTAAAGGGTGCCAGCTTAGAATATGCAGGGGGGGGTGGAACATTATATAGGTCTTTCTCATCTATCTATGTATCTATCTATCTATCTATCTATCTATCTATCTATTCATCTATCCGTCTTTCCCCCTATCCATTATCTGTCTATCTATCAATTATCTATCTATTATCTATATTATTTATTGCAGTTCAGCATAAAAAAACCGCAGGGACCAACCTGCGGAAAAACCGCGGTACAACCACGGCAAAATCGCGGCAAAAACACATGCGTTCCCGCGCTTTTGGTGCGGTTTTTTACCGCAGGTGCGGTAATCTTCAACTCCCAGAAGTTTCTCAAGAAATTTTCTTGAGAAAAATCACTTTTCTAGTGCGCACATAGCCTTATGGCTTCTTCCTCGGGACAAATCATATGCCAACGGCAGCACAGTCTATTAACCCTTTTCTCTCCAAATTTGAACTGCATGTCCACGTGAGTTCCGCTGCAGCCATATTTACGCCATGACAGTGGTTGTGACTTTCAGAACCACACCAGGTAAGTCTACCCTTGCAGCACCTTTGCTGACAGTGTTTTAGGATAAAACCCTATTTGCGCTTACTGTCTCTTCCAGCATTTTTAACCTCTGTCATGCTATAAAATAACATGTATCCAATCCTCTATGCATTGGAGTTACTTTGTAAAACTAAATTCATGTGTTAAGGCTTGTTCACATATAGTGTTTTGCCACTTTTTTACTGCACAAAAATGTAGCATTTTACAGTATACAAAATGATTGAGGTTTCTGAATTCTCATGCACATGCTGCTTAATATTTCCTTGTAGCTTTGAATGATCATTTTTTTTCTTAAATCTTGAGCGTTTGAATTCTTTGAGCTCTTTTGCTGCCTTTTTCACCCATTCAAATGAATGGGAAAAGCACTGAAATAACAATGTGAGATGCCCACCACTGCAGCGGTCGCCCCAGGGACACCGCTCCACCTCCAGGGACGCCGCAGGGACTTCTCTTTGGGGATCCTTCTGGCGACAGGTATGTCAGGTTATGTAGATCTGAGTTGTGACGCCACTCTCGGTTTGCAGTCAATGTTATGGGTAACCGCCACTGCAGTTTTAACGAGCGTCTGGGGCTGATGGAATCTGCAGCCGGTTGGTGTGGCCCCCCGAGAGTGAGGCTGGCCCCAGGGGTTCGGGTGTGTGTGGGACAACAGGTCTCAGAATAACTCAGGCACAGTCCAAGATGTCTTTCAACTTGTTTACTCACTTTCAGTTGTTTGTGTGAGGTAACCCGGGCGATGCTGAGATAAACCAGGTGGAACCAGGTATACTTCAGGCTGGTCTAGGGGTAACCGTTAACTTGCCTTCCTAGCACTTCTTGTTTCGGATAACCCCTGACTTGAAGTACTGTGGGACTCATCCAGGGAAGTCGCAACTGCCTTTTCTCCCCTTTTTGGCCCATTTGCTGGCAGCGTGCACCAAGGAAGACGGCTCCAGGCTCGATCCTCCTTATGGGCCCCCTCATTGCTGCTGATGCTCGGACTCTAGTTGGTTGGTGTGGGACTTGTTCCCCTCACCGGCAGGTTTAGCAGACCAAATAAATGGACATCTACTCTAGGGACCTGTTCCCCATGCGTGCCTAGCCACGAGAAATCTCCATACACGACCAGCTGACTTCCTCAGCGTCTTTCTGTCCAACTTCTGGTAACCGTTAACCGTTCTCCCTCGCCAACGGCCACTACACATGCAGGGTCTGACTAGCGTGTCCGCTCTCGTGCGTCTTCACTATCAGACTGGCTACCTCCTCTTTATTTTCCGACTGCCACTGCAACCTAGCTTCCAGTCTCTCTACCGCACCCCCCTTGATTGGATGTGGAGGCACGTCCCCTCCTGGGTCTGCCCAGGGGTCCCCTCAAGAGTGTGGGAGACCTGGTCGCTATGTGTCTGTGCGTACACACCCTATTCCAGCCTTTAGGATTACCTGTTTGCACTCACCCAGCGGGGGTGCAGTACTCAGTGGAGCCTGACTAGGTCAGGGGCGCCACAAATGCATCAACAACGTGCTTATTTTAGGCAGTGTTTTTACTACCAACGCTTTGGTTTTTGTAGCACAAACAAATCTGCGGCAAATGCTCAACGTACAAGTAAAAAATATGAAATACGTACATTACCGGACATAACAATTTGGGCAGTATTTAATTTAGATTTTATCTGACAAGTTTCAGAATGAAAACGTCTCTTACCTTGGACTTTCTTGAAAACCCTGGAATTCATAAACTTTAAAAATCTATCTGCATAAAAACTTGGCCTGTGGACTGACACTGTGTCCTAGAAAAAAACCAAGGAGCATTCATGTTATAAAACAGTAAATCCTGCTAATGCAAATTCCTCTGATAAGCCCATGGGAACAGTTTCCCCCAATGAAATTCTTGTGAGAGCAAATCCTGTTACACAAGATTTTCACTCAACTCCCTGAAGGATTTTTATCAAGTAAGGGTACCTTCACACTTAGCGATGCAGCAGCGATCCGACCAGCGATCTGACCTGGTCAGGATCGCTGCTGCATCGCTACATGGTCGCTGGTGAGCTGTCAAACAGGCAGATCTCACCAGCGACCAGTGAACAGCCCCCAGCCAGCAGCGACGTGCAAGCGACGCTGCGCTTGCACGGAGCTGCCGTCTGGAAGCTGCGGAGACTGGTAACTAAGGTAAACATCGGGTATGGTTACCCGATGTTTACATTAGTTACCAGCGCACAGCTGTGTGTGCAGGGAGCAGGGAGCCGCGCACACGGAGCGCTGGCTCCTTGCTCTCCTACCATAGCTACAGTACACATCGGGTTAATTAACCCGATGTGTAATGCAGCTACATGTGCAGAGAGCAGGGAGCCGCGCACACTGCTTAGCGCTGGCTCCTTGCTCTCCTAGCTGCTGTACACATCGGGTTAATTAACCCGATGTGTACAGCAGCTACATGTGCAGAGAGCCGGAGCCGGCAGCACAGGCAGCGTGAGAGCTGCAGAGGCTGGTAACTAAGGTAAATATCGGGTAACCACCTTGGTTACCCGATGTTTATCTTGGATACAGCTTACCTCAGCTGTCAGACGCCGGCTCCTGCTCCCTGCTCGCTTCATTTGTCGCTCTCTTGCTGTCACACACAGCGATCTGTGTGTCACAGCAGGAGAGCGGCTTTGAAGAAAACGAACCAGGGCTGTGTGTAACGAGCAGCGATCTCGCAGCAGGGGCCAGATCGCTGCTCAGTGTCACACACAGCGAGATCGCTAATGAGGTCACTGCTGCGTCACAAAAACCGTGACTCAGCAGCGATCTCGGCAGCGAGCTCGCTGTGTGTGAAGCACCCCTAAATCCAGTGGACTGATTTAACAGGGGGAATAAAGCCCATCTGCCTAGCAAGATGTAGTGCTATATTGGCTTACATGGCTGTGCCCTGTTGTATGTGATATGTCTCATGATAGAGTGTGTTCCCTAGAGTCATTTATAGAATGGTCAAACCAATGGAAATTGCAATGTAAGCTTTGTAGTAAGATGTAAACCATTCAAAGAAGAACCTCTTCTAGCAACTCAAGGGAATGTTTTCACGCAAGTTGGGCATTGAGGACAAACGTTGGCCCATGTCATCCATATAATTGAATGTTCAGGGCTATTTATGCCCTCAAGAGTCAATATTAGAACACCTAGTGCTTAGGTCTAGACCTTGAAGTTTATAATAAAAGTATAATGGAAGTCAATGAAACATTATAGCATTTTCCCAGAAGATCTTCTTTAAAAATGCTCTAGTTTCCCATTGACTTCCATTATGCTTGGTACTCAAATCATCCCCATCCAAGTGTCTATCCTGCTCGTTTCAAGCACAGCTGGTGTCTTTAAAACTCTATGGAAAGGGGAGGGAGCAGGAAGACGGAGGATCTAGAAGCACTCTTAAAAGTACAGTTCGCCTTGGAACCTTATTGGCATTAACAGTCATTTTCTATCTCAATAATAGGAAAAGCTGTATTCACTGAAAAGTTATTATACTGGCAAATTGAGTATTTTGAGAATTAAATGCCACTCTAGGAGAAGAAAGAAGCAGATTTCTGTGATAAGATATATTAGAAAGCTTCTTATTTTCATGCGTACTATTATGGGGGAAAAAGAAACGTTTAGTCTTTAAAGGGGTTCTCCACGTTTGTGGACAATTTTTTATTTTCTTGCTTAAATGCATGTATTTGAGGATAAAAATAATTTTTGCAATTGGGTTTCATAATTTTTTTTTTGCATGGTTTGCCTCCTATAGCCTCTGTTTTACACTGCCTATTGCTGGCTGCAGAATGAGTTAATGGGGTTGGCCACAGATGGCTTGCGGACGTGATTTTATGCGACCTACTATTATATTGGTATGACGGGTTCTTCTCCTACTCTCATTACTGCAGCTTTCTTTACACAATCCACAACAATTATGTCCATAAAATAGCTGCTGGTGAAGGAGCATGTGACCAAACCTGTCCATTAGACAGACGGACTGGTCTGGTCACATGCTCTTCCACTGTCAGCCATTTTATAGAATTGAGAACTATACAGTCTGTCAGGAAAGCTGCACTATCAAGTGCTGGAGAAGAACCCATCATACCAGTATAATAGTGCCACAAAATCATGCCCGCAACAGATCTGTGAAAATAATGGGGTTGGCCACCTTATCCTTACCTTATTCTGCAGCCAGCGATTGACAGTGCAGTATAGAGTCTATAGGAGGCATGAGGTGCAAAATTTGCAATTTATTCAATTGCAAAAATGATTTTTAGCCCGAACTGCATGCATTTATGAAAGAAAGAAAATGTACCCAGAGGTGGAGAACCCCTTTAATGACAACAATCTACAGCTTGAGAAAATGTAATAACTCACCCCATCATATACTAATGCTTTCCATGAATGTTCCAATTTCTTCATTAATCTAAAGACAAAACATTAAGTTTATTCACTATTGAAGACCATTCACATAGTACATAATCAGCTTTGATGATGCCTCTATATAAACATATTATAAAGAGATATCTGATGGACAAGTGTATTATTTACCTGTAAGACTGGAGTATATCGATAATACCCATAAAAAGCAGCATTCTTTCTCCCTTATGATTCTTTGCAGGGATACCACCCATCCTAATTAAGAAATGAGAACAGTAGGCTATCACATTGTCATAATTCAATTAGAGCATTAATTGGGTGAGCCAAGTTTTACAATAACTGTGCATAAATATGCCAAAAAGTACGGTAATCATATCATCACAGTTTAAAGGAGTTGGCCACTTTATCTCATTTTATTTACTTTATCAAATGTATTGGAGATATGATTTTGTGGCACTTACCAATATATAAGTATTACAGGTTCTCCTCCTGCACTTACTGTAGTAGTACAGCCTTCCTCAACAGACTGCACAGTTCTTCTGTTCTCAAAATGTCTACTGATGGAGGAGCATAAGACCAGACCCGTCTAACAGTATCCTCCAAATAACCATCTTTGCCATGCGATGTTTTTCCTTTTAGAGAAGGCTGATGGACAAGTCTGGTCACAAGCTCCTCCATCAGTAGACATTTTGAGAACAGGAGAGCTGTAGTGTCTGTGAGGACGGAGGAGAACCTGGAGAACTGGAGAACAAAATAGCTGTACAGTCTGTGAGGATGGAGGAGAATCTGGAGAGCTGAAGAAAAGGAGAGCGGTACAGTCTGTGAGCACGAAGGAGAACTTAAAGTACAGGAGAGCTGTACAGTCTGTGAGAATGGAAGAGAACCTGGAGAGCTGAAGAACAGGAGAGCTGTACAGTATGTGAGGACAGAGAAGGAGCTGGAGAGCTGGAGAACAAGAGAGCTGCACAGTCTGTGAGGATGGAGGAGAACCCGGAGAACAGGAGAGCTGTACAATTTGTGAGGACGGAGGCGAACCTGGAGAGCTGGAGAACAGTAGAACTGTACAGTCTGTGAGGACGGAGAAGAACCTGGAGAGCTGGAGAATAGGAGAACTGTACAGTCTGTGAGGATGGAGGAGAACCTGTAATAGTTATATATTAGTAAGTGCCACTACCATAAAACCCCATAGGGCTGCAAACCATCTATAAATTCACAGACAGTCCATAAAACTACTGGACATCTGAATGGTATCCATGATAAAAAAAAAAATAAAGTAAGTCATCTTTTTTATATATTTTTTTACACTGTTGTTGGAAATCATATGTCATGGTGAATGCTAATAATGTGCCCAAATTTGTATCCAAACTATAGACCACTTTGTGTCATTATTATACATTTTTGGTTTTACAATTTATTTCTAATCGTGACTGCCGATCAGTATCCGCAATTGGGCCCTATATTCCTCATTCTTATAAGTGTATGTGTGGTTTCTTCCAAACAATTAACCTTGCCCTCTACTGTGTATCCTCATATAAAGTTCTGATTGCAAAAATATTACATAAAGTAAAAAAGCCATACGTGTTCTCCTTTGTGATGGCATCAACAGCCTTCCCAGGACCCTGTATAGACTCCAAGGCAGTGGAATAGAGAACTTTCTGTACTGAAGGTCGTTTATTGTCTATAGAGTATTGAGAAGTCTCTCCTTCTTTTTCTTTGGATGGACGGTCAAGTACGTGAACTCCAAGCAGCAGGCTGTAATCCATAATCTTAAAGCTTTCTAACACCTGTTCAAATAAGGAACATTTTCATTAATGGGTGCAGATTGCAAATAAATGGCTCAGGAATCTGTTAATGGTCGAATTATGGAAATATATTTAACATTTTTTGTGACAAAAACATGAAAATAAATGGTGATCTCCTTTGTTTGTGCCAGAAGACTGAACCATGAAAAATGTGTCCTTCACTAATATTTGCTTTATGTGCTGAATATTCTGTAAATCTAAACAGCACACTAAGAGCAAAGATTTAAGAGAAAGCAATATGGCCGAGACACTTTGTCTTCCACTTCAGAAATATGCTAGATAGTGGTAGACAAGGGCGTAAAAAGCAAAAATTGGTATATCACAATTAATGATCTCCACAGTTGTCAACAATTTGATCAACGTCATGATAATTTATTATGGGAAATTTTTTAGAAGCGAGAAAAGGAAAAGAAGAAGGCAAAAGAGAACTCAAAATTGTACATATCTTAAAAGGAGTCTGGTAGTCCAAAATAACTGTTTAGCTAATAAAGGAAAGGTAGAAGACAAAAGAAAACTCAATATTGGTTATATCCTAAAGGGAGTCTGTTACTACAAGATGACTGTTCAAACTATGCTCATTGTGCCCTTGCAGTCGCCTAACAGTTCATTGCACCTTCCTTCGATCTTATTTTTTTCCATCTATCTGCACCGTCTTATGGCTCCTGTAAAGACAGAGCGGTCAAAGAAAGATAAAAGTGGAAAACAAGAAGGTTGGAAGGTCCACTGAGCTTTCGCTTGGCTTGACTAGTCATTTTGGGCTGGCAGATTAAAAGGTCAACATCACCACATGTCATAGCTATGCAAATGCAAGTGCTATGCAATCCACTTGTGCCGTGTGTATTTGACGAAATCTGATGTACACTGCCCTGTTCCATGGTAAAAACAGTCATCTTATAGAAGGTAGTCACAGCATTAGACTTCACTAGCAGAAAGATCTAAACTGATGCTGCTAATGCCTCCTCATTATGTCCATGATGTCTCATTACTCTACAGGCAAGATGCAAAGCGTGGCTGCATTATTTATAGCAGTTGTTCCCAGCTAGGGTTCCATGTAACCCTGTGGTTTCTTTTAATCTGCTCAGGGGTTTCCTTGAATATAACAGCAAGACCTGTCCCTTGTATAGAAGAGAAGATTTCATACTGATCTGACCTAGCATGTAGAGCTAGGCAAGGATTATTTTGCCCTTCACTGACTCACTAACTTTCAAGTTTCAAAGTTTTTAGAGTTGAAGGCAGACATCAGTCTATGCGGTTTTATACATAAATTACCTATTGCGGAGTGCTTCTATTTTGATCTTTTTTTGTGCTTTTTGCTTAGACATAAGTCTATCGATTTCAACCTATAATTTAATGTTGATTCACCGGTCACTACTGATCTCTGCCCCTCCCGTAGCTGTTCCACTAAGTTACCCTTGTGTAGACCCTACACAGCACTTTTTGTTTGGATTTGTTTGCTTGGGATTTTAGCATATTAATAAAGTTTATTTTATTTTACAGAGGTTTTTTTCTTTGGTTTGCTGATTGCGAAAAAAGCCTGTTAAGCAAATGCAAATTGCCCATTATATTATGGGGGGGGGGGGATGTCTTCCTTAAAGATAGAAATGGATATAGTTGTTCCTAGTAATTGAAAAATGATTAAGGGGTTTCCTTATAGTATTAAGATTAGGAATTAAAGGTTTCTCCATTGGGCCTATGAGGGTGGGTTATAGACCAGGCTCAATATGACTGTCACTCAAAGGACCACACTACCGTGGAGTCTTCATCACCACTACAAGGCTGAAACTGCGCAGCAGTAACTAAGTAATCACAGTGACAGTTACATATATCTGAAACAGTGTGATATAATGGGTGTGCACATCTTTATTCTAGGAATGTTTTTGTCTTATCATACACCAGACGAATACACATGATAGTGTTTTCCTGTTATCATGACTACATGGAATACAGAATAACTGAGCAATGGAGTGGTTAAGTGATAACATGCAAGTCTGTAACGCTCTTATTTCTAGTTTACAATTTACATCATTCAAACTGTTTATTTTATCCAGCTACTTAAGCTGGCCACACACATTGCCAATTACAATGGCATCAAGTATGTAGACTGTAAGAGCCGCATGCCCAATATCATGATGGTAAATGCAGGGGGTGGTGACCACATATAAAGGCCCCGTCACACTAAGCAACATCGCTAGCAACATCGCTAGCAACATCGCTGCTAACGAACAACTTTTGTGACGTTGCTAGCGATGTTGCTGTGTGTGACATCCAGCAACAACCTGGCCCCTGCTGTGAGGTCGTTGGTTGTTGCTGAATGTCCTGGGCCATTTTTTAGTTGTTGCTGTCCCGCTGTGAAGCACAGATCGCTGTGTGTGACAGCAAGACAGCAACAACTAATGTGCAGGCAGCAGGAGCCGGCTTCTGCGGAGGCTGGTAACCACAGTAAACATCGGGTAACCAAGAAGCCCTGTCCTTGGTTACCCGATATTTACCTTTGATACCAGCCTCAGCCGCTCTCACTGTCAGTGCCGGCTCCTGCTCTGTGCACATGTAGCTGCAGGACACATCGGGTTAATTAACCCGATGTGTGCTGTAGCTAGGAGAGCAAGGAGCCAGCGCTAAGCAGTGTGCGCTGCTCCCTGCTCTGTGCACATGTAGCTGCAGCACACATCGGGTAATTAACCCGATGTGTGCTGTAACTAGGAGAGCAGGGAGCCAGCGCTAAGCAGTGTGCGCTGCTCCCTGCACGTGTGGCTGGTCACTGGTTGCTGGTGAGCTCACCAGCAACTCGTGTAGCGACGCTCCAGCAATCCCTGCCAGGTCAGGTTGCTGGTGGGATCGCTGGAGCGTTGCAGTGTAACATCTCACCAGCAACCTCCTAGCAACTTACCAGCGATCCCTATCGTTGTTGGGATCGCTGGTAAGTTGCTTAGTGTGACTGGACCTTAACTCCCTTCTAAGTGTGTATATGGTATCATTTTGGAATGAGCTGATAACATGTTTTTACATTTAACCTATTACGGCATGTTTCAGTCAAAGACCCCATAAGGCCATACCGTATACTACTGTGTCGCCAACCATCAAGTTGTGCATATAATACCTTTATAGGTAATCTATCACTAGGTCTATGCTGCGCTATATGAGGGAAAATAATGACACAGACACTGATTCCACCTCTGGGTCACTTACTTTTTTTTCCAGCAACACTTTTCATTAAATGACTGTTTATTAGCAGTACTGGAGCCCTCTTGCTGCTGACTAGTCTTTGATATTCCTGAGCTATGGGCTAATCCCATTCACCCCTGCTGACTGGCATCTCTCTCATTATGCACAGTATAGAGAGAACACGATTAATCAGATCTATCTATCTAGATGTATTCCACTGGCTGAATACTGAAATAGGTTGATTCGAGGGAATCCTTTTAGGCGAGCCAATAACTGTAGGCTGATGTAGTGCTGATATGGTTCCTCGTGGGCATGCCTATTTTTATTCACATGGCTGTTAAAAAGCTCTGTAAACACAGGCATTGATGTTCTGGCTACAATAAATCTTCTGTGTCATTGTCATACTGTCCTGAGAAAGGGGGCAGAGACCCCTGAAATGCGTAGACTGTATATGCTCCTAATAAATGACTTGGAAAATCAACTATTGGATTTATTGATGACATTTTTGGCGATGATCCCCGATTTCCTTTAGAAGCTTCAGTTCTATAATTCACAGCTAGTGAACCTCAGCAAGTAATGGGGTGCACTGCACCTAGGGGGCCCACTCTTCAATTTGCGACATCTGTCAATCATACGGTATATGACAAATGATTGCACTGCATGTATGGAGCAAGCTCAGGAACGGATCTCGTTCCATTCAGCGTGGATTCTGTCTGTGTTATACATCCAAAACCCAAGTTAGACTACTGCGATTGGAGTTAACTCTGATCCCAGCAGTTTAACTTTTAAAGACTTCCCCATTTAACTCTGTAAATGGGGGATGGTGTCCCTTTTGACCCCCATCCTTGCAACATGATTGTGATGTTCCGATAGCATTGTCATGGTAGCTGGGAGGCCTAACAAAGGACCCAGTGTTTGTTATGCAGCCATACCTGTAAATCCCAGAATGTAAGCAGACTAATAAAGTATCATAATATTTTATTCTCTATCGTGAGCACCGAAATGTAAAAAAAATTGGAATATCAGGTCACTTTGGCTGTCCAAAAAAATGGAATAAAAAGAAATCATAAGTCGCCTGTACTCTAAAATGGTGATGATAAAAGCTAAAGTTCATACTTCCAAAACAAGCCCTCATACAACTCTATTGACTTAAAAAATAAGTTATAATAACCCTTGGAAGTCATGGAGGAAAAACTGAAAACAAAAAGTAGCCCGATGGGATTCTTTCCCCCAAGGGCCCGCATAAACCTGGAGCCTACGCTGCCTACATACACATGACTATTCAGTACATGTACCCAGAATGCTGTCTGTACAAGACTGTGTGTAATATATTCCTGTGCCAAATGTTTGTTATTCAAATTAGCAAATATGGATATGACCGCATTTGCATCAAATTTTCATAAAGCAACATGGGACACGTCTTTACATCATAACACGCTGATCATTATGAGTGAGTCATAAGAACTGCATTATTAAGTTTATCAGAAAATGGAAAAACTGAGAAAAATAATGTTTTTCTCCAAGATACAGAAGCTTATTGTGCACAGAATTGGTAGGACATAAGATTATTTCTTTTTAGTTTATTATACTGCTTAAACCCATGGTTACACTTAATATTTTGTACGTCTTTTCTGCCAACAATGCACTTGAAAAATGTATTACCATCAAAGAAAATGTAATAGTAGCAAAAGAAGTAATTGAAATAAGAACTATAAGGGCTCATGAATACTGACAAAGAGGCAGCTTGGCTTCGTGTAAAGCAATACTTCAAGGAAAAATACCTCCATATGAGTATGAGTTCATTGGATTATCCTACAGTTTTCTTTCCGTTATCCGATAGAAACTCTTGTGTAGGCCGGTATAAAACTAGGGCTACACCATGTGACAGCAAGTTGTGCAGATGTTTTTGTCGCAACTTTTCTGAGAATTGCAGACGCACAACAAAAACATCTGTGTGGCTTATCTGCGTCACATTTGAAGGATGTTGCAGGATGTCGGAGGTCCCAATACAAGACCATAGGAAATCATTACATACAATTTTGGTGTAGAATGAAAAATGTCACTGTGTAGCCCTAGCCGTGTACTGGAGTTGTGTAGATACAGTAAACGACATGTAAAATGAGCCACATTGTGAACCCCATTGACTACGGACACGTGCAAATGAAGACAATAAATGTGCAGCACTGCAAGTAAAGAAGGGCAGTGAGCCCCATAGGGGTGAATGGACCCCATGACGATCGGGAGGGTGCAAGGTTAGGAAAGGGTTAATAGGTTTGCATGGGATGGGGGATGTGTGGGAGTACAGGATTGGTAGTAGGGAGCTGTAAGGGGATTGGGGGGGAGCAAGGAAGGGGTGGGGTGTTGGGAGAGGTATAAGAGAGGGGGGTGTGCTGTTTACCTCCCCTTTCGTCGATTGATCTTTGTGTCCCAGGACGTAGTGCTGCTGCTGCTTCCTGCCATGGCTGCCCTTGCTGAACTCCTGGAGATGGTGCGGGGGGCATCCGAGGTCGTGGGAGTGGATGCCCTGAGGCAGCAGCTGGCAGCGGTCTGTGGGGCTGGAGCGGCGCCGCCTGCTGTTCCAGCACCCGGGCCGTGGCTACGTGCTCGGCGGGCGCGACCGCCGGAGCGCTACTCCCCCAGCTGGAGGGGGAGAATCAGATCAAGGAGCCCCTGCGGGGACCCTCCGGAGCAGCGGCGGAGCCCTCCAACTAACCTAGGGGAGCAGCCGGCCACCGGGAGGAATCCGCGACGGAGATCCCGTGGGTCGGGGGTGGGCGGAGCCTCTGCGAGGCCCACTTCCGGTCCGCGGCCTGCGCAGCACCAGACCGGAGCATGGATGACGGCAGCCCCCAGTGATGTGCCGGCTGGGGGTGGCGCTCGGCGTGCCGGATTGCCGGAGGAGACTCCCTGCAGGCCGCAGGGGAGAGCAACAGGACGGGGGACGGGAGCGGATGTGAGCGGCGAGGTCAGGAGATCGGAGGAGGGGTACGGTGGCCCGCAGGCACAGAGGAGATCGGTAGTCACGGTCCCCCCCGGCGAGGAGCGTGCTGGGGGTGGGTCCCGGCGAGGAGCAAGCTCGGCACGGCCTTCCGGCAGTCGGCAGGGAGGGAGCCCACTGAGGACGACAGGAGAAGGGGCGGCGCAGCAGGATATCACGATTACAGCGGGAAGAGACGGCGGCAGGGCGCCACGGCGGGAGAAAAGGAAGAGGTCAAGCAGGAGTCGCCCGGACGAGCGGGGTGCGGTGACTGTGGGGGTCGACGGCCGCCAGGTGGGGGCTGTCCCCTCGCTGGTCCCCCCTGAGGATTTCGGCAGCGCATCAGACTCCAGCGAGGAAGAAGGAGCAGCGGCAGGTCGGACGGAGCGGCAGCTGGAAGATCGTGGCACGGCTGTTCCGGCGTCGACTCAACGGCAGCCTGGTGAGCAGACAACAGAAATGTTACATGCTGTGGGTAGCGCGGGCGAGGGCGGGGGTTCCGTCGCGGGACGCATTGCGCTGGGGGCGAGTGCGGTCGGGCAGTCTGGTTTACCGGGTCCAGAGTTTTGGGGGCAGCTTTTGGGGGTGTTGCAGGGGTTGTCTGCGGAACGGGGTAGTCGGACTGGGCCTGGGGCTCCGGTGGGGGCGTGGGTGGGCCCCACGGAGGTGGTGCGGACAGAAGCGCCGGTGCGCGATGTTGCGGCGGGGGACACGACCTCGGCGGCAGGTACGGGACAGGAGGCTGGTGGGGCGGCTTCCGTGGGTGCGAGTAAGGAGGCGGAAAAGGAAAAAGAAAAGGAGGATGAGGTAGTGCGTTTGGATGATAGGGCACGGAGTGAAATTTATGTGTGCTTTGAAGGGCAGTTAGGGGTTCATTTAAAAAAGGAGGTGAGGGAAAAGATTTGGAAGGGGGAGTATGTGGAAATTTTTTCCCTGCTTCCCTTGGAAAAGTTTAATTTGGATAAGGTGAAACCTAGTGATACAAAAAAGGAGAAGGAGGATGAGGAAAAACGGCGGTATAGGTTGATCCCGAGGACGTTTACCAATTGGTTGCAGGCCTTTGCTATCTTAGCCAGTGTGATCGGGGAAAAGGAGCCGGAGCATTGTTCCGCCCTATTTGGATATATGGACGCGATAGGGGAAGCGTATAGAGCATACGGCGGTTTGGGGTGGTTGAGATATGATGAGCAGTTCCGGCAGCGGAAGGCTCTGCGGCCGGGAGTCCAGTGGGGCCACAAGGATATTTCTTTGTGGATGCGGTTAATGACAGCGCCGGCTCAGCCCTTTCGAGGGGGTGCCGGGAGCCCGGGTGCGAGTGGCGGGTCCTCGGCTGGACAGAAAAAGGGAGCTTGTTGGCAGTATAACGAGGGACAGTGTAAGTTCGGGGCCTCTTGTCGGTTCAGACACGAGTGTTCCGGATGTGGAGGGTCCCACCCTCTGGCCAGGTGCTTCAAGAAAGGCAAAGGAAAGGCGGGGGAGGGGTCTGGAAAAAGGGAGGACACCAGTGAGGGTAGAGGCGATGCTTCCCTATTTAAGTAGATACCCGGATGTGCGGGCGGCGGAGTTGTTGGAACGTGGTTTTACAGAGGGCTTTCGGATTCCGTTTGAATCTGAGGCGCCGGTGTTTCGCCCGGGAAACTTGCGGTCCGCAAAAGAACATCCGGCGGTGGTGAAGGAAAAGCTGCAGAAGGAGGTGGAGTTAGGGAGGATGGCGGGCCCATTCCAGGACCCGCCATTCTCTAATTTACGGATTTCCCCCCTTGGGGTGGTACCTAAGAAGGAGCCGAACAAATTTCGGCTCATTCATCATTTATCTTATCCGGCGGGATTGTCGGTGAATGATGGGATATCACCGGAATTGTCGGCGGTATGTTATGTATCGTTCGATAGGGCCTTGGAGCTGGTAAGGGTAGCGGGGCGGGGGGCCCTGATGGCAAAGGCGGATGTGGAAGCAGCTTTTCGTTTACTCCCGGTGCATCCAGAGAGCTTTCATCTCTTAGGGTGTATGTGGGATGGTGATTACTATGTGGATCGCTGCCTGCCGATGGGCTGTTCCATTTCGTGTGCTTATTTTGAGGCATTCAGTACTTTTGTGGAATGGGTAGTCAAGGAGGTGGCAGGAGTCCATTCGGTGATTCACTATTTGGATGACTTCTTTTGCGTGGGTCCGGCGGGCTCTTCGGTTTGCTCCTTGTTGTTGTTTACGTTAGAGCGGATCGCGCGGAGCCTGGGTATTCCGTTGGCAAAAGACAAAACAGAAGGGCCGGTGACGGCTCTATGTTTCTTAGGTATCGAAATTGATACATTGGCGATGGAATGCCGGTTGCCGGAGGGAAAGCTGTTGGATTTGAAGGCGTCGGTGCGGTTTTTGTCTCAGGCCAAGAAGGTGCGGTTGCGCGAGTTGCAGTCAGTGCTCGGAAAATTGAATTTCGCTTGTCGCATTATGCCGATGGGGCGGATATTTAATAGGAGACTGGCGAGCGCAACCGCAGGGGTAAAAGCTCCAAATCACTTTGTCAGAGTGACAAAAATGATGAAAGGGGATTTGTTGGTGTGGGAGGAGTTCTTGGACCGGTACAACGGTCGGACCCTTTGGATGAGCGAGGCGGTGTCCAATAGCCAGCTGGAATTGTACACGGATGCGGCTGGGGCGACAGGTTTTGGAGCAATTTTTCAAACGCGCTGGTGTGTGGGAAAGTGGCCGCGGCGGTGGGTGGAAGCAGGTTTGGTGAGGAATTTGGCGCTGTTGGAATTGTTTCCCATTATTGTGGCGGTGGAGTTGTGGGGCCCTGTTTTTGCTGGAAGAAGGGTTTGCATGCATTGTGACAACATGGCGGTGGTGCATT
This sequence comes from Anomaloglossus baeobatrachus, assembly GCF_048569485.1. NCBI lineage: Eukaryota > Metazoa > Chordata > Amphibia > Anura > Aromobatidae > Anomaloglossus > Anomaloglossus baeobatrachus. The sequence continues at coordinate 583,448,630 of NC_134353.1, read as the reverse complement.
CCATCAACGCACTGTCGGCAAAATCCCCGCCGGTTGTGGGGTATTTAAGGCATCTAGTGTTGCGTTGTTTGGAGTTAAACATTTGCGTGGTGGCTCGGCATGTGCCTGGGATTCGCAACGAGGTGGCTGATGCGCTATCACGGTTTCAGTTTTGCAGGTTCAGGAAGCTGGTGCCGGAAGCGGACGCGGAAGGGGAACCTTGCCCGAACTGGCTGTGGGACCTGGCATCGGTGTAGCTTTTGAGGGAATTCGGAGATCGGTGTCTGAGGCTACTTGGTGCCGATATCAGGCGGTGTGGCAGGAATGGGCAGAGTTGGAAAGTAGGGAGTTCATGGAGTCGGGTTACCAGGGTCGAGTGTTGGGGGTACTGATGTTAATAAGTGGGGATTTTTCGGAAGGCAGGTCTGTTTCGGTGATTGGTTGCAAGTTGGCGGCGTTGGCCTTTTTGTTCCAGATGCAAGGGGTTCGGGACGCGACTAAGGATTTTCTGGTGCGACAGGCGATGAAGGGTTTTTGAAAAGGGGCTCAGTCGCGTGACTGTAGGCGGCCGGTGTCATTGCCATTGTTGGTGCGTTTGGTGAGGTGTTTAGGGGAGTTGTGTTCGTCTCCTTATGAGCGGGTGTTGTTCTCGGTAGCTTTTGTACTGGCGTTTTTTGGGGCCTTTCGTATTGGCGAATTGGTCAGCCCGACTAAGCAAGCGATGGGTGGTTTGCTGTTGGGTGATGTGATGCTGGGGGAGGATAGAGTGGAATGTCGGCTTCGTTTTTCTAAGACGGATCAGAGGGGCCGGGGGCGCTTAGTAGTGTTGTACGCTTTACCGGGGCACCAGTTGTGCCCAGTGTTACATGTGTCAGAGTTTTTAAAGGTGCGCGGCGGTTACCCTGGTGTTTTCTTAGACATACGGACGGATTGGCTTTGTCGCGGTATCAATTCAATGCGGTGCTGAAGATGGCTCTAGCAAGGGTGGGGGAGGAGCCACGTGAGTACGGGTCTCACTCCTTCCGGATTGGGGCGGCAACGGAGGCCGCCAGGTGGGGTTTGAGTGAGGATTGTATCCGGCGGATTGGGAGGTGGGAGTCTTCCAGGTTCCGTTTGTACATTAGGCCTCACTTGGTCAGGTGATGGTCAGGGGTGGGGGATTCAAGGTTGGTGTTAGATGCCGGTTTGTGGGCAATTTCTTGTGCTGTTGCTGTTTTTATTCGTGGTCTTTGTATTTTATAGGTCCATGCCTTGTGTGGATCCTCGGGCACTCCTATGTGTATTGGGGAGCGTTACGGGCGGATGTGCGGCGTGACGGTCGGCAGCTCGGAGTGTCGGTGTCGGAAGCTCGTGTAAAGTGGCTCGGAATTCGGGGCATGACCTGGGGTAGGGTGCGCCCTGAGGTGGCTTATTATAGCCGTATGGATCGTGTCCCTGATGTGTTAATTTTGCATGTGGGAGGGAACGATTTGGGAGTAAGGTCGGCGAGGGAATTGAAAAGGGATATAAAGCTGGACCTGTTACATTTGTGGAGGGCGTTCCCGGGCATAGTTATCGTTTGGTCGGACATTATAGCTCGGACGCAGTGGCGTTTTGGGAGGTCGGTGGACCGTATTAATAGGGCTCGGAGCAAGCTGAACCGGGCTATTGGCAGGTTTGTGGCGAGAAATGGTGGGTTGGTGGTGCGGCATAGAGAATTGGAGGAGTCCACGGAGCAGTATCTAAGGAGAGATGGGGTTCACCTGACTGATGTGGGTCTGGATTTATGGATGTTGGGTTTGAGGGATGGCCTAGAGCAAGCACTGGGGGTGTGGGGGGCCCGGGCCAAGTAAGGGTGTCACTTGGCCGGCCTGTGGCGGGGTGATAGGTCCGTCTGAGAGGTTGGGAGTACCGACAGTCGGCTTGTTGGTACGAAGTCGCTCAAGGGGAGTGGCTTCGGAGTGGATGGGAACTTGTGGGCGGAGGTCCCGCAGGTTCTGGGTAGGGGTAATTAACGATGGAACGTTGTTACCCCTCACCTCGGGCCGGGTGGTCACGGCCGAGGTGGTCCTCTGGGCCGGTTTGGAGGTTACGGCCGGGGGGTTAGGAATGATGGTTTGCCTCTCGGACGGATCTATCGGTGTTTCTGGTTATACGGGTATATATGTATAAGGTTAAGTTTAACAATTGAGTGGCATGTTGGGCCACAAGTTTGGTATACATATATACGGTAAAATAAAACTGTGGCCATTCCTGCAATAAAGTCGTGGTTCTCGTCTTCATTTAGGTAGATATGGTACGGGGGGTGTGTTTTACAGGATAACCTGCTTATCCCTTATAGATGCGTCATGTAGGTGCTATAGACTCAACAGGAAGAAAGAGAAGTAATGGAATTCTGGAAATCACAGGATGGCTAGAAATGTTAATGCTATGTAAATGATGAAAAAAATGGAAACAACATTTTCAAAACATCTCAATTTATTCACTTCAACTATGAGTGTAACGTGCAGAAATACAGTTAGGTCCAGAAATATTTGGACAGTGACACAATTTTCGCGAGTTGGGCTCTGCATGCCACCACATTGGATTTGAAATGAAACCTCTACAACAGAATTCAAGTGCAGATTGTAACGTTTAATTTGAAGGTTTGAACAAAAATATCTGATAGAAATTGTAGGAATTGTACACATTTCTTTACAAACACTCCACATTTTAGGAGGTCAAAAGTAATTGGACAAATAAACCAAACCCAAACAAAATATTTTTATTTTCAATATTTTGTTGCGAATCCTTTGGAGGCAATCACTGCCTTAAGTCTGGAACCCATGGACATCACCAAACGCTGGGTTTCCTCCTTCTTAATGCTTTGCCAGGCCTTTATAGCCGCAGCCTTAATGTCTTGCTTGTTTGTGGGTCTTTCCGTCTTAAGTCTGGATTTGAGCAAGTGAAATGCATGCTCAATTGGGTTAAGATCTGGTGATTGACTTGGCCATTGCAGAATGTTCCACTTTTTTGCACTCATGAACTCCTGGGTAGCTTTGGCTGTATGCTTGGGGTCATTGTCCATCGGTACTATGAAGCGCCGTCCGATCAACTTTGCGGCATTTGGCTGAATCTGGGCTGAAAGTATATCCCGGTACACTTCAAAATTCATCCGGCTACTCTTGTCTGCTGTTATGTCATCAATAAACACAAGTGACCCAGTGCCATTGAAAGCCATGCATGCCCATGCCATCACGTTGCCTCCACCATGTTTTACAGAGGATGTGGTGTGCCTTGGACCATGTGCCGTTCCCTTTTTCTCCAAACTTTTTTCTTCCCATCATTCTGGTACAGGTTGATCTTTGTCTCATCTGTCCATAGAATACTTTTCCAGAACTGAGCTGGCTTCATGAGGTGTTTTTCAGCAAATTTAACTCTGGCCTGTCTATTTTTGGAATTGATGAATGGTTTGTATCTAGATGTGAAACCTTTGTATTTACTTTCATGGAGTCTTCTCTTTACTGTTGACTTAGAGACAGATACACCTACTTCACTGAGAGTGTTCTGGACTTCAGTTGATGTTGTGAATGGGTTCTTCTTCACCAAATAAAGTATGCGGCGATCATCCATCACTGTTGTCATCCGTGGACGCCCAGGCCTTTTTGAGTTCCCAAGCTCACCAGTCAATTCCTTTTTTCTCAGAATGTACCCGACTGTTGATTTTGCTACTCCAAGCATGTCTGCTATCTCTCTGATGGATTTTTTCTTTTTTTTCAGCCTCAGGATGTTCTGCTTTACCTTAATTGAGAGTTCCTTAGACCGCATGTTGTCTGGTCACAGCAACAGCTTCCAAATGCAAAACCACACACCTGTAATCAACCCCAGACCTTTTAATTACTTCATTGATTACAGGTTAACGAGGGAGACGCCTTCAGAGTTAATTGCAGCCCTTAGAGTCCCTTGTCCAATTACTTTTGGTCCCTTGAAAAAGAGGAGGCTATGCATTACAGAGCTATGATTCCTAAACCCTTTCTCCGATTTGGATGTGAAAACTCTCATATTGCAGCTGGGAGTGTGCACTTTCAGCCCATATTATATATATATAATTGTATTTCTGAACATGTTTTTGTAAACAGCTAAAATAACAAAACTTGTGTCACTGTCCAAATATTTCTGGACCTAACTGTACATGCAGTTACATGCCTTCAGTGGCGTAACTAGAGTTCAATGGGTCCTAGTGCAAAATTTGCATGTAGGCCCTCACCTGCATGTTTGTCATATGTATGGGCCCTTAAAACGTTCCAGAGCCTATGAAGACATATGTGTTCACCCCCCATATAATGTCCCCCATCCTGTAATAATGTCCTCGATTCTGTCCTTTTCCTGAAATAATTTTCCTTATCCTGGTCCCTTTCCTGTAAAAATGTCCTCATCCTTGGCCTATTGTAATACTAAGGCTATGTGCACATGTTGCTTTTTGCAGCTTTTTTCATGTGTTTTTCCTTGCAGATTTTAATTAATACTACAAGGAAAAACGCAAGCCAGCAGTCTATGAGAATCCTGACTTGCTGTGCACATATTGCTTCTCTTTTCCTTGCAAATTTTGTTGCAGAAAAAAGAAGCAGCGTGTCACTTCTATCTGCTTTTATCCTGCATTTATATAATCCACTGTAGTGCTTGATCACTCCAGTGGACTATATCTGTCAGTGCTGCACACGCAGCACTGATAGTTCACCTCACACACCATGCATACCGCCTGGTCTGTGAGGCAATCTGTAGCTCAGTAACTCGGGGTTGTCATGGTGATAACCCAGGGTTGCCATGGCAGCGATCAAGTCCCTGTGATTGCATTACAGGGACTTAATTGCCAGAGAGAGGTAAGCGATTCCTCTCCCTGCCTTCTGAATGCTGCGATCGCATTGATCGCAGCATTCAGGGGTTTAAACTGCCGGGAGCGGCACAGGCACCGCTCCAGGCAACGATAGACGGGTCCCGTCTGTAACATCAGCTGGAGATCTAGTCTCCTTTTCCTGGTATAACATCCCCTATCCTGGTATAATATTCTTCATCATGATCCCCCTCCTGGTAAAATGTATCCCTTCCCTAATATAATGTCCTCCATGCTGGGTCCCTTCCTGTTATAATGTGTCCCTCTTGTGAATGGCCTACATCCTGTTATAATTTCCTCTGTCCTGGCATAATGTCCCCATCCTGGTATAATCTCCTCTGTCCTGGGTGCCTAATAATAATAATAATAATAATAAAAATGTCTCTTTCTGTGGCTCTTTTCTATCAAATGTAAAAGTAAATAAATAAACTAGTATTATCACCTTACCCTGCTACCACACCATGCGGCGTCCTCTTCTACAGCTGGCAAGTGACTTCAGTGTGCAAGTGATCGGCAGCGCATGACATCACTGCCACGTATTTCCTGGGACTAACACAGACATCAGCTGCTTGCCTTTGAGTTGCCAGTGATGTGTATTGCAGCTTAGAGTCACAGAAGGTCTCTGGGCCACAATACAATTCAGCTAAATGTGTGTCCACGAGCACACCTCCAGCTGAAATTGATGCTGGTGCTCGCGTTCCCCTTTCCCACACAGGCCTGGTTACATTACACACCTGCATGCCTTGACATGTTATTAATGATTGTCTGAGGAATGTTCTGCCACACTATTTGCACTTGGGTACGTTGGCAGCTCCCTATTGCCGAGCAATGATGTCCAAGATGCTTTCTATGTTTGACAACTCTGTAGACTCTACAAGCCATGGTAGCACTTTGGGCACTAGCTACATGCAGCTTGGCGTTGTCATGTTCAAAATTGGCTCCTGGAACACTTTAGAGAAATGGTTGTACTACTAGTTCTACCACCAAATCAATGTAACTTCAAGCTGTTAGGTTACATGGAATGAAACTAGAGGGATCCCACTACCGCACATTATGCCACCACCCCACCATAATTCCAGGAGTAGGACCGGTGTGATGTTCCCTTGTGAAGGTGTTCCATTGAATTCAAGTCTTTCATGATGCAGAGCAAGACAGCATTGTAGGCTGGAATAGTTTTCTATCTTCTTCAGCGATAGACCTGCTTTTGTCTTGGATGCAATAATAGCCATAGAGTGGTCTTTGGGAAAAAAATGTCACATCGATCTTACTCCTGGAATTATGATGAGTCATTACATACTATGTGGGGTTGCAAAAATTCCTTAGCGCTTGGTGCACCAAGTTGTCTTTGCTATAATCCTGCAGACAGATTACCATCACGATCAAGGTCCAAGAGGACCGAAAATTGATGAAGCAGTCAAATATTCTGCCAATATACATTTAGAATAATACATTAGATTGAAGATAATACAAGTTATTGTCAAATTAATTGAGGAGCTACTAATACATACATTTGATGAGCATTACAAGTGTGGTGGTTTACTATTGAAGGACAGGAGATAAACATGCCACCATCTACTGTGGCTTCCTTACAAGTATTTGGCTGTTCAGGTTTAATTTTGGTTGACTTTGAACTAAAAAGCCTTGCATACATTAGAGGAAGAAGAAAGTATTCATTCTTTACTTAGTTCACTTTGGGTTTCATATTAACATGGTCAACTGACAAAGATACATGCACATAGTGCTATAGTTTATTTCTGCTACAGTTAGGTCCAGAAATATTTGGACAGTGACACAAGTTTTGTTATTTTAGCTGTTTACAAAAACATGTTCAGAAATACAATTATATATATAATATGGGCTGAAAGTGCACACTCCGTCCCAGCTGCAATATGAGAGTTTTCACATCCAAATCGGAGAAAGGGTTTAGGAATCATAGCTCTGTAATGCATAGCCTCCTCTTTTTCAAGGGACCAAAAGTAATTGGACAAGGGACTCTAAGGGCTGCAATTAACTCTGAAGGCGTCTCCCTCGTTAACCTGTAATCAATGAAGTAGTTAAAAGGTCTGGGGTTGATTACAGGTGTGTGGTTTTGCATTTGGAAGCTGTTGCTGTGACCAGACAACATGCGGTCTAAGGAACTCTCAATTGAGGTAAAGCAGAACATCCTGAGGCTGAAAAAAAAGAAAAAATCCATCAGAGAGATAGCAGACATGCTTGGAGTAGCAAAATCAACAGTCGGGTACATTCTGAGAAAAAAGGAATTGACTGGTGAGCTTGGTAACTCAAAAAGGCCTGGGCGTCCACGAATGACAACAGTGGTGGATGATCGCCGCATACTTTCTTTGGTGAAGAAGAACCCGTTCACAACATCAACTGAAGTCCAGAACACTCTCAGTGAAGTAGGTGTATCTGTCTCTAAGTCAACAGTAAAGAGAAGACTCCATGAAAGTAAATACAAAGGGTTCACATCTAGATGCAAACCATTCATCAATTCCAAGAATAGACAGGCCAGAGTTAAATTTGCTGAAAAACACCTCATGAAGCCAGCTCAGTTCTGGAAAAGTATTCTATGGACAGATGAGACAAAGATCAACCTGTACCAGAATGATGGGAAGAAAAAAGTTTGGAGAAGAAAGGGAACGGCACATGATCCAAGGCACACCACATCCTCTGTAAAACATGGTGGAGGCAACGTGATGGCATGGGCATGCATGGCTTTCAATGGCACTGGGTCACTTGTGTTTATTGATGACATAACAGCAGACAAGAGTAGCCGGATGAATTCTGAAGTGTACAGGGATATACTTTCAGCCCAGATTCAGCCAAATGCCGCAAAGTTGATCGGACGGCGCTTCATAGTACAGATGGACAATGACCCCAAGCATACAACCAAAGCTACCCAGGAGTTCATGAGTGCAAAAAAGTGGAACATTCTGCAATGGCCAAGTCAATCACCAGATCTTAACCCAATTGAGCATGCATTTCACTTGCTCAAATCCAGACTTAAGACTGAAAGACCCACAAACAAGCAAGACCTGAAGGCTGCGGCTGTAAAGGCCTGGCAAAGCATTAAGAAGGAGGAAACCCAGCGTTTGGTGATGTCCATGGGTTCCAGACTTAAGGCAGTGATTGCCTCCAAAGGATTCGCAACAAAATATTGAAAATAAAAATATTTTGTTTGGGTTTGGTTTATTTGTCCAATTACTTTTGACCTCCTAAAATGTAGAGTGTTTGTAAAGAAATGTGTACAATTCCTACAATTTCTATCAGATATTTTTGTTCAAACCTTCAAATTAAACGTTACAATCTGCACTTGAATTCTGTTGTAGAGGTTTCATTTCAAATCCAATGTGGTGGCATGCAGAGCCCAACTCGCGAAAATTGTGTCACTGTCCAAATATTTCTGGACCTAACTGTATGTTGGGGACCACGGGGATGACTATTCTCCTTGCGGAGACCTGACAAACCAATCTGGCTGTCAGTGAGGGAACTTATAGCTGCAATGCCCCTCTGGGAAATATTCAAATTGTCTCTCCAGGGAAGGAGACAAATTCTAGCGCCACCTATTGGAAGTAGCAATCCTAAAAGTCAAAAGTGGCTTTTTAACAAGCCTTTTCAAATGACGTAGGATTTATGCCAGATCAGAACCCCAATTTGCAGACACGGTGTTTCGGGGTGATTGACACACGTCAGTTTGTCTCCCCTTCTCCCTGGAGAGACAATTTGAATATTTCCTAGAGGGGCATTGCAGCTATAAGTCCTTCAGTTTATAAAAGGAGAGAGACCCAGGGCACCACTCCGCACTATATACAAATCATGCCAAGTCCATATAGCAGTGTGAGTCAGAAAAACAGCTCTGGGGTGCACATGATAAAAGACGATATATGATCCAATTTAGGAAGAAGATGGCACTCACCAGATATATGCTGTGTGAACACGTATTTATTCGGATGTTTATTCGACGGCCGTTTCGCACTTCCAAAGTGCTTCAGCTGGTCTGACTCTCAGACCAGCTGAAGCACTTTGGAAGTGTGAAACGGCCGTTGTCGGACGTGTATAGCTCTCCCTCTCCACCCACCTGCCCTGCACATGTAACCTCCACATCCGAATAAATACGTGTTCACACAGCATATATCTGGTGAGTGCCATCTTCTTCCTAAATTGTTGCAGCTATAAGTCCCCTCACAGGCAGCCAGACTGGTTTGTCAGGCCTCAGCAAGGAGAATAGTCTTCCTCGTGGTCCCCACATAGCTTCTCATAAGCCAGATCAGATACCCATACTTTGCACTGACGAGGGGCAATCACCCTCAAACAACGTGTCTGCAAATTGGGGTCCTGATTTGGCATAAATCCTACGTCATATGGAAAGGCTTGTTAAAAAGCCACTTTTGACTATTAGGATTGCTACTTCCAATAGGTGGCGCTAGAGTTTGTCTCCTTCCTCCCTAGAGAGATAATTTGAATATTTCTGCGATGTAAAAACTTATTATAAACTATGCAGTTGCAATTTCTAGTTATACAATTCAGTAATACAAGCCTTGTAGGTATATACAAGAATACAAAAAAACTACGGTAAATAGACTCCTCCGACGGATTGAACATAGCAAGCAATCTAGCAGGGCGCAGGTGACTTACTGGCTGACGGAAATAAGAACCATCAAATCCAGAGATGAAATGTCTCCTCATTCTAAGTAGATCTATCTCTACTCCCTGTCCAAACTAATCTATTTGGATACAATACAATCAACTATGTCTTCTTTGATTCACTTTACTAATCATTGCCGATTAGCGGCTCTGAAGAACAAACATAATTTCTATGTTATAGGTAATGTTTCTAGCTAAAATGAAGACCTGTCTACCGGAACTAGCTCCCGACTGTGGATATTTGCTTCCAAATGGTTAGGTTTGCTGATAAATCAATAACACACATGCACTAATGCCATAGTACTGCCAAGGAACAGAAACATCTAATTTATAATCTATTTTTATCTGTCTGAGTGGATTATTTACAACATATGGTCCAGTATGTTTAGTTTAATATTCTGTCAAAATGGGACTATCTGTATATCAGGTTTTGTAGAATAATTCTATTTTTTAAATACATTATAGTGTTTCATTATTTATTTTTGTCATCATCCAGATGAAAATAAATCCTGTTGTATGCAGCTCGTGTAATTTTTTAGATAGAATGAGCATCACATTATTTGGGGTAGAGGATTTAAAAGGAATGTGTCATTAGAAAATGACCCATTGTTTTAATGAGGTGCTTATGTTAAATACATTTTGAAACTTTTTTTTTACATTTTCTTTTCAATTTTCCATATCATTGCCTATATAACAAAATCAGAAATGTGTCCACTAAGTTTAAAGGGGTTCTCCAAGAAAGAGATAAAATGGCATCCCTGATATAATTCAAACTATTTTAAACTGCAGCCTGTCCATGTCACATGTCAGGGTGGGCTAAGACTTAAAGCATACAGCACCCAAGACATGAGTTTCAATTCACAAGAGCTGTAACACACAACCATCAGTCATCGGTAGGGAGCATGACCATTGAGGAAGGATTCTCCAGTCGTGCTGTGTGTGTTACCCACCAATACCATCTGTAAATAATACACGGACTGCATGTGATTGGTTCAAATTGGCCACAGCAGCTTTTATTACCTATTATTTACATTCTAAACACAAGGGGGCGCCGTCCAACGGGCGACCCCAACAAATAATAGGTAACGCAGTAATCAATACATTAAATATATAACCCTGAGTAGGCCCAGTCCAGGAACAACTTCTCACACCAATATCCCTGGCCGCAACACACCGACCCAGAGATGAGGTATTAATCACCAACGGATTAATACCCCCAACTTTGCAGAACCACGTGTCTGCAACATCCCGGAACCCGGAGCCACCATACCAAGATGGTGTCCCTCAGTCCAGTTACCATTGCCTTCAACTGCCTCTGGACCAGACCTACCCCCCGCTGCTGTGACAAAGAAAACAACCCACGCAAATATTCCACCATACTAAACATAAGGGAGGGTGGGCGGGGATCGCTCCATATCCGGAAATCAAGAGAAGGGGGTAAGCCAAATTTCCTATACTTACACCCCTCATCTGTCCCACCTCTTCCTCCAGAGAACTCCTCCTACCCACCAATCCCTTTCTCTGCACTATACATGAACAGTCCTGTTCTTATTAACCCCATCACTCCTTCCCTTCCCTCTAGTCATGTCGCCCCTCCACCCTATGGGTTCCATGGCTTTCTTGACCATTGAGGAAGGATTCTCCAGTCGTGCTGTGTGTGTGTGTTACCCACCAATACCATCTGTAAATAATACACGGACTGCATGTGACTTGGTTCAAATTGGCCACAGCAGCCTTTATTACCTATTATTTACATTCTAAACACAAGAGGGCGCCGTCCAACGGGCGACCCCAACAAATAATAGGTAACGCAGTAATCAATACATTAAATATATAACCCTGAGTAGGCCCAGTCCAGGAACAACTTCTCACACCAATATCCCTGGCCGCAACACACCGACCCAGAGATGAGGTATTAATCACCAACGGATTAATACCCCCAACTTTGCAGAACCCCGTGTCTGCAACATCCCGGAACCCGGAGCCACCATACCAAGATGGTATCCCTCAGTCCAGTTACCATTGCCTTCAACCGCCTCTGGACCAGACCTACCCCCCGCCACAGGACAGGGCACGTGACTCCTTACGTGGCCTGGACCCGCCACACACCAAAACTTGTGCCACACCTCTACGCAATCCCAGCGCCACAAACAGCACCAATATTATTAAAATGCACCCCCATTGCATCACCGAAACCACCAAATCAGCGACACCAACTCACTCAACCCCAGCGGCACGCAACCCCATAGGCTCGAGTGAGAGCAGCTACCGAACGAGCCCCCTCCAGTCCACTTGGTCACACTATCAAACCACCCACGGTGTAGCCGGGGTATATCTTCCACAGATGCAACAAACCAATATAAGTAAAAAATTTTTTTTTTTTTTTTTTTAATCTTTTTAATTAACTCCCGAGATGCTCGGGCCACCAAATCGCTGCCTCCCACATATAGGACCAGCACTATCAGCCCCGTCCAGACCCAGCTGGCGAAAATTCGGGCGAGCCTCAGCCCGCCGAACCCCCCGACAAACTAGTGCCCGAAGAACCAAATGAGGCACACACGCACCACCACCCCACAGGTTATGAACCCCACAGATAAAACACCAACCGGATATGCTAACCAAACATGCTCCACTTCCAAAAAGACTCAAAAACACCCCCGTTGGCCTTAACACGATAACAACTGAGGCCGAACATAACGACGAAAACAAGAGGGCTCCTCCCTCCCAATACAGCTCACAAACACTTTCCCGAGACCACACCGAGGGGCCTCCGTGGCAACCCCACTCCAGAAGGAATGCGACTCGTAGTACTCCGAGCGCCCACCCCCGCCCCTTTCAAGCAAGTCTCCAGCACTGCCAAAACCTGGCACCGTAACAAAACAGGGCGGAGGTAACCATCCACATGCCACAACAACCGGCCTGGGCGGCCACCCGACATGATTCCGCACCCAGGGCCGCGTACCACATCACCAACCTTCACAACCTGCCTGATCCGTTGTTTGTGCGTGACAAAGTCAGCGCTCAACCCCCTGCCCCACCGCAGGCCCCACTTCCAACATCAAACCACTGCCCCTAACCGTAGATGGGCCGACCAACCCCCGATTTGCAACGCCCCATACAAGGCTAACACCAACTGTTTTGGGCAAAAGGAAACACAGACCCGCTCACGATCAGATGAGCATAACAATCACAAATCACTCCCCAAAATGCTGTAACACCACAAAGGAGAACGGACCCTTGCATCCGGCTCCCTCACACCCCTGCAAAAACCCTTCAAGGCCTTGCCGCAGCCGAAAATCCTGCAAAAACATCCCTCTCACCCCTAGACTTCAACCAAAAGCCACAGCCAACACTCCATGGACCACTGCTGATGCCAACCGACCAACCTGAAAATGTGTTACTTACCGCTGCCAACAATACCACCAAACACACCACCGGGCCCCTCCCAAAACCTGGTCCCAACAACGTTATCCATGCCGCCCACACTTCGGTATATCAACACCAAGTGAACTCAGTCACCGAGGTCCTGAACCAGCTCCCAAAACACACCTCACCAGAGTCTACAAGCCCTCCTGGCCACCCCGTTCCAACCTCGTCCGCCCCCGGCTTCAACTCCCGAGACCTGCGGAACCGAAACAAAACAAAGCCACAGCTACCCTTTTGTTGACCCCCGGCACAGGTTATGCCACACCTGTAATAATTTTTTTTTTTTTTTACACCGCATACATTTGAGAACCAAATGCTGCAAATACACCACCCTTGGCCCAGAATTAGCCAACAAACCAGTAATCGAAGCCACCAGCACTGATAGTCACTATGACAGCCCACCTTCCTCTCAGAAAAAACTGATCACCCCCACAACTCGACCACCACCACCAATTGGAGGCAATACCCACCATGCCAAACCAACCAACCGGTCCCGCTGCATCCTAGTACAGCTGCAACGTTCCATCAAGTACCACCTTACCTAGCCACAACGTGTGACCATTGAATCGCCCTAAGAAAACATCCTACACCATCAGATCATCCTTGATCTCCCTCGTGCTCCCCCATATAATGAGCCGATGGCTGCACCCTTGGCACGGCCGTCGACAGCCGTCCCGCAAACACACGGCCCATCAGCGTAACTCTGCACCCGCAGTTCAACTGCCCCCAGCAAAGACTGCACCACCTTAAACCGCACCGTCCTAGCCGATCTAACTGCCTCTATCGCAGCCCATAGGACCACACCATTACCCACGAGGCCCACACTCCATAGCCATAACATCAATCTCTATCCCCCACCAACCGCATCACTGACACTGGACCTCCAGTCCCTTCCTGCGCCAACAGAACGCCAAAAGGGGTATCCGCCACCTGCTGCAATGAAACAACAACCCACACAAATCATCGGACCCGCTGACCCAATGCAAAAGAGAATCATCCTATAATGAATGAGTGATGTAAGCTTGGACACACCACGCACCACCCATTCCACGAAGAAATAACCGCCTCAAATAGGAACACGAAATGGAACAACCCGTCAGCAAACACCGATCAACGTAAGAACTCCCATCCCCACAGCAGCACCAGAACTGCTGGCTGGCAGGGTGTACCAGTAACAACCGAAATGTCGCCGCCACATCCGCCTTCACCATCAATGCTCCACGGCTCACCGCGTTTACCAAATCCCCACACTTCGTCAAACGACACATAATAAACCGCCGACAATTCTGGAGCAAAGCAGGCATACACCAATGACTCCTCCGGATAAGATACGTTTTTGAACAAGCCGAAATATATTCAGCTCCTTTTTTGGCACTACCCCCAACAGAAACCCAATCATGAGAAGGAGGGACCCTGAATGGCCACCCATCCTGCCCAAAGCCACTTTCTTACCCCACTTTCCACTAACAACATCCGGGCGTCCCCTAGCCAAGCGCCAATTCCAATAAGGAGGCGAAGATCCACCAACACCAACAGAATGCCAAATCGCGGGAATTACTATGTCTCTGTCCCCAGCCCGAACACTTATGCTTAAGACCACCGGATGCGCCAAATCTGCACTGCCCGCCAATCTACTGCCCCCCAACAAACCCCCATCGTCCGGTTCGCTGGGATTCCAAGTCCCGAACAACCAACTGCCCCCCGGAAGGGCTGACTAGGAGCCGCCATCAACCGCATCCATAAGGATATGCCCGTATGATCCTACCGCATACTCGCACGCAACCCCTTTCCCTGCCGAAATTACTCGGCGTACAAAAGCCAGGCTAAACCACCATATAACCGAACAAGCCTACCCAAATGCATCCATATAACCAAACCATGCCGAACAAGTACCCAATTCCTTCTCCCGATATACACACACCAAAACGAAAATGCCCGCAGCCACGTTGCAAATGTACGAGGGGAGAGCCTATAATGGCGCTACCCCCACCTCTACTCCTCCTTCCTGGAGTCACTCGGTTTGACCTTATCCAGGTGAAGCTGTTCCAGGGGGAGCAGCGAAAGTATTTCTACACTCTCCCCATTCAAATCTTATCCCTCACATCCTCCAGCAGGTGAGCCCCCCAGCGGGCCTTCGAAACACCCATGCCTCTCACTTGGCCACTGTCATTCAGATGCACCGCCTCATCCCCCTCTTCTTTCCTCACCACTTACTCTGTTGCAGCCCTTGCCGCCTCTGCCCGAAAACGCTCCCCTGCCGCCACATGCGCCTTCACTCTGCCTGCCGTACCTGCGCCTACTACCACCGATCCCGTCCATGCCGCCGGCGGCGCATGCTCACACTCCGCAACCGTATACACTATCCCCTGCAGTAAAACCCCATACCTGGTCGAAATCACAGACCCCCTTGGCGCTGCCGTGTCCGCAGCCGCCCCCCCACCAACTGTGCCCCAACCCTGCTGAATCCACGGCCGTCTCACCCGACCGCGACCCGGCGTATCCTGGAATAAAGTCACGCCATCCTCCTCCATCCGGACATCCGAATCTTCCATCGCCGCTTCCTCCTCCTGCTCGCTGGAGCCGACCGCCTCTGGCTCATGTAACGCAGACGCCGCCGCAGCGCTGCCACCACCACGGCCGTCCTCCTGGTATGCCGCGTGGGTACCGTCCTCCAAGCTCCATCTTCTGCCCCGTGGCGACAACCCTGGAAACCGTCACGTCCCACGGGCTGCCACCGCGGGCCTCCTCTTCTGGCCCGACCCCCCCCTGCTGCCTGCAAGGACGGGGGGGTACCTGTGGCCCGACCCGAGACCGCCGCTGCTGGGAGCTGCATGCCTGATCTGGGTGACCAGGCAGGGACCGCAGGGCCCCCGCCGTCACCCCCACGTACCGACGCCTCCTGGGCACCCGTTGCACCAGGTTCGCCTGCCCTGGTGCCGGACCCCCTGCTGGCTGCAGCCCCCCGGCCCCACACCACCCGCGAGGGGGGGGTGTAACGCTGGCATCTGTCCTCGCCGGGCGCTCTCCTGGCCTGGAGCCGCCGCATCCAGCCCTCCTGGGCCCACGAAAGCCTCTGTCTGCTGGGCCCTCCCCCTTCTGGGGGAGACCGCCGTGGCCGGGAGCTGCACCCTGCTCTGGGTGACTGGGCAGGAACTGCAGGGCCCCTGCCGTCACCCCCACTCACCGCCGCCTCCTGGGCACCCGTCGCACCAGGCTCGCCTGCCCTGGTGCCGGACCCACCACTAACTGCAGCTCCGCGGCCCCCCCCACCGTCCGCGGGGTGTAAAGCTGGCCTCCGTCCACAGCCGGGCGCTCTCCCCCGTCCGGGAGCCGCCGCATCCCGCAATCCAGGCCGCGGCTCGAAACCGGAAGTAGGCCGCAGACTAGCCACGCCCCCCTCCCAGCAGCAGAGCATCACCGCCGTCCACGCCACTGCCGCGGAGGGTCCCCGAAGGGGCTCTCACGTCTCCTCCTCGCTCCCCCCGCACACGGCAAGTACCTGAAATGAGGGAGGGGGGGGGAAGCCGCCCGCTGCTGACAGGGGAGCGAGGGGAAAGTGCCGACGGGTTGACCCCCGGCAGCCAAGATGTGGGACCGCGCTGCCAGGGGCCCGTGCACTGCCATGGTGAATCCGCCGGTCCCGGACAGCAGCCCCGTCGCATGTCTGGATCGCTCCATATCTGGAAATCAAGAGAAGGGGGTAAGCCAAATTTCCTATACTTACACCCCTCATCTGTCCCACCTCTTCCTCCAGAGAACTCCTCCTACCCACCAATCCCTTTCTCTGCACTATACACGAACATTCCTGTTCTTATTAACCCCATCACTCCTTCCCTTCCCTCTAGTCATGTCGCCCCTCCACCCTATGGGTTCCATGGCTTTCTCAGCTGTCATATGTGCAGAAATATATCTATTTCTTGCTGAAAACAATGGAAGTTGTCTCCAACTTCATCTTCCGCAATATTTATTTGTTTTACTGTTGGGCACAATCAGTCTCCGTTGACTGCTACAAATCTGTCAGACTGACAATGGAGGATGAAACTGGAGATCTCCTTACCAAGCTGTAAAGCTCGCTGCTGGCGATGGTAAAGCGGTGAGCAGGAGTGAACCCAATGGACCACAGGGGAACCCCGGGCTTACCCTTTAATGGGAGTAACTTGACTAAGCACCCATCGCGATGCAGATGCCAGGTGCCACTCCCAGGGCAGTGACTGGGACTATGGCAGCTGACCCCCAGGGCAAGGATGGACACAGATGCAAAGAGACAGTCTATAGTGTAGACAGGAACTACTGGGACGGTTGAGGCAGGTAGCACGGCCAGGGCGGACAGGAACAGTCAATGATATAGACAGGGACCACCGGGACAGCTGAGGCAGGTAGCACGTCCAGAACGGACAGTTACAGTCACTACTATTGACACGGACCACCAGACACCTAAGGCAGGTTAGCACAGCCAGGATGGACAGGCACAAGTTACCATTAGGGCATTATGGACAGGATCAAAGTATTAACATGGCAGGGAAACAGGAATGTACACTGGCTGGGAAACAAACAATGGACAAGGGGACCTGAAAACTAGCTGGCTGGGGAGCAAAGCACTAACTAACTAATAACGTTGCTCAGGCCCCTCCCTGAGTGGGAGAGTGTCTTAAGTACCCAGTGCCTCTTAGCGATGAGCTGAAAGGCACTTCCAGGAAATTCACGCTGGCCCTTTAAGAGAAGGGCAGCGGTGCGTGCACATGCCGTAGGAGCACTACCTTTGCGGCATGCACACGCCCTAGGAGCACTGCCTTTGCGGCATGCACAGACCTTGGGGAGGAGGAAGTAGAGGATGCCCACATGGGAGACCGTGGGGAAGCCAGGCAGCGTTGGGCAGGCCAGCTGAAGCGGTGAGTGAGCCAACATCTCTGCAGGAGAGACAGAGAGCAGTGCAGGGACACTGGCAATACACAAAAACAATGTGGACTAAAATATATTTCTGCACCCATCGAAGCTCTGCTCCCAACTTACAGAGGTATGTGTGATACAGCTCTTGTCAATTGAGACACAAATCTCGGGAGCTGTATGCTTTCAGTCTGCAGCACATCCTGACACATGACTAAGATGTGCTGCAATTTAAATTATATCAGGGACACCATTTTATCTCATTCTTGGAGAACCCATTTAATATTAGACTCATACTTTGTGTTATTTACAAATAATATGTGATAGTCATAGATCTATCTGATTCTTTTCCAACACAATGACCTTTGCTCAAATTAGAGCATGCCAAGAAGATACTTCTGTAGAAAGAATGAGAGCTAGACTATACTATAGGTAATTTTCTGATCATAATTTAAACTCCATTTAAAAGGAATATGTGAGCAGGTTTTTGCTACCTCATCTGAGTGCAGCATAATGTAGGTAAAGAGATACGGAATCCAATGATATATCACTTAGATTACTAGGTGCGGCCGTTCTGACGTAGTCAAAATTGATAGATTTAGCAATGCAGCAGTGCTGAGAGAGCTGTTCCCGCCCACACAAGGCTCGCTATAGAGATTGCACGTTGACAGTGAGGTGTCAATCAAAGTTCAAACTTCTCACAACATAACTCCACATCAAACTCCATGGCACCCAAATGCATCTCAAGGCTCTGGCCAACTGGTCCAGGAAACCATTACCTATCCCCCATTTCCGTGAGATGGCTGGATTGTCATTGTAAATAAGCACTTGTACCTTGCCCCCCCCCATATCTCATTGTAGATTGTAAGCTCTCATGAGAAGGGTTGTCTTTTTTTTGCTGCTTAAACAAACATAGCAAATAAACAACAGATCAGACCTTGACAAGAATGGGATCCCTGAATTCTATGTTTTAACCCTTAAGGCCCCTTTACACACTGAGACTTTCTAGCGATCCCAGCAGCGATCCCAACCTGTCCGGGATCGCTACAAAGTCTCTGGTGAGTCGCTGGTGAGCTGTCAAACAGGCAGACCTGGCCAACGACGCAACAGCGATACGGACCTGCAGAACGACCTAGCTGGTCATTGGGGATGTTGTAAAGGAGCTTTTTGAAAGGGAAGTCGCTAACTAAGTCGCTGTAAAGTCCCCTTTACACACTGAGACTTACTAGAGATCATGCTGCACAGCGGGAAACAAAGGACCAAGGAATGGTCCTGAACGATTTGTAGCGATCAGCAACTTCACAGCATGGGCCAGGTCGCTGATGCGTTTCACACACTGCAATGTCGCTGGGGTGGTCGGTATTACGACACAAAACCGGTGACGTTACAGCGATGTCGTTTGCGATGTTGCAGTGTGTAAAGGGGCCTTTCAGCTTACATAGCAAAATTGTGCTAACAGATTTCCTTTAATAATTTCTCTATTGTTCTGACAGTGACGTGAATTAGGCCGGGTCTCCGCACTATGTACGAGGATAAGGCTCGGTATGCTCTCCCCTCTGAAAATAAACATTAGCATTACTGATCTTCTACATAACTAATCCTTCTTGACATTAAAAATGAATACACAAGCCATTGGCTTTATAGGCTGGGTCTTCTTTTGAAATATGTTTTATCGCCTTATATATGTCCATTAAAAAAAATCAAGAAACAGCAAAAAGTAATCTCCTAGTTACAGCCTAAAGACAAACCTTACATTGTCTGATCCTGAAGGGTTTTTTAAGGCTTCTTTATGAACTCAATTCCTTTTAATCCATATTTTATGAAATAGCAAGAAAAACATATCAGAGTGAAGGCTGAGCTTGGTGCCCATCACAATGCTTCATATTGTCATTCTGTATCATGAGCAGGATATTTGGTCAGTAGCCCCTGTTTCCTTTTATACAGACACTGCTGCAATATTTTATCTTTTATAGAATACCTAATATTTGCATATATTCTAAAAGAATTAGACTATAAAAATATTTTTCCAGCTTTCCACAATAATATATTAATATTTCTTGTTAAGAAAATACTTGTGATCATTTCTGGAGTAAAACGACATGAATGTCTTTTTTTAAGGCTCCCATGGGGCGTAATGGGAAGTGGCTTTATTTGCATATCAACAGAATAATGACAGAGAGGAGATGTTATCTCCACAGTGTACTCAGCTGGACATGAGAGCACTGCTAGCACATATTCACATGAGACCACATCACATACTCCGGCTTTGCCAAGGGCAATACCTCAAACAATGGGAAACATTTTTGTTGATGGACCATTAAGCTATGCACACAAGTAAATTGTCTTAACGACCTATTCTATTTTGGATGTATGTATATGTTGCTCTGGCCACAAAGTAACATAGATATGACCGGCTGTGTTATTTTCTATATTCTTAACTACACTAAAGTTAAATGCAGTTAATTAAATCTTATGTGTGATAGTATTATGCACCTTATAAAATCTACAGTGTTTGGGGTTGTCTCAGGATAGACACTGGTGGCATATGACTCCAATATTTGATTTAACAAGCTAGGCTTTGTGTCTACTTTTCCAAGGTACACCTCCAATGTAAAGCCGGGGGCCACACGGGGCACTAGTACGATCCTTGCATGACACTTGGCTCACGCTGGCAGCACAGCAGGAGCCGAGTGTCATGCGACTGTCCCTGCGACTGAGGACCTATTATGCGAGCGGACCTCTGCTGCGGAGGGTGGGCCGGCTCTGAGGAGGGGAGGGCCAGCACTGAGGAGGGGAGGGCCAGCACTGAGGAGGGGCAGGCTGGTAATGTGGAGGAGAGGGATTTATCTCCCTCTCTCCTTCATAGCCGGCTATTGCCATTCTCACCCTGCGTTCGCGGCACACCGGTGTACCGCGAGTGCAGTGCGATTTTTCTCTCACCCCATAGACTTGAATGGGTGCGAGAGAAACCTGGACCGCATTACAATTGCAGCATGCTGCGATTGTTTTCTCGGTCCGATTAGGGCTGAGAAAATAATAGCTCGTGGGTGCTGACACACAGGCTAAAATTGGTCCGAGTGGAATGCAATGTTTTATCGCACTACAGTCGCACCAATTTTGACGCCGTGTGTCTTAGGCCTAAGGCTAAGTCATGATCTGAACAGGTGTATAAAAAAAGACAGAGAAATCGGTGTGTAAAACACTAGCTATGGATGCCTTTGACATGGAAATATTTATTTTTCCATATGTTTGTTAATATTTAATTATAATATTAATGAATACTGTTTAATTTATTCAGATTAAATTTATTCTGCAATGTTCATTCAGATTTCTCTCTTGTGGAAGTGTCCCTCCCGGTAATACATGCTGGATTTGAGGTCTGTATCTGTGCAGGGTGTTGCTGTCTTCATTTACCTTCATGTATCATCACAGCTCCAGAACTACATTTATTTCCCAGAGACAAATCTAGGTTTCCAGCACTCGGGGCGAGAATTATGTTTGGCTTCCCCTTCTTCACATACGGTTTGAGTAGTCGTCATGTGGCCGCTCATTCATATGCGATTTGCATACTTGCAGTCATGTGCTGACGAGCTCTTCCACATAATTGTCTCAATGTTCAGTGGAAAACTACTGCTCCTGTCATGTGACCATAAGTATGAAAAATGCTTATGAGTAGAGTGGTCATGGGATGTCTGCTGGAATCAGCAAGCACAGCTGGATCCTGACAATGAGTATGTTACATGCTGTTTGGATTGGAAATGCTACTCTGCATAGTTTTATAATTAAAAGGTTTGTCCAGATCTGTGATGAAATTCTGCAGTCACTCTCGATGATTGTAGACTTCTGAATTGTCACAGCGTGCGCAATACACACTTTTTAGATTCTCCCACATCAGTGGCAAGAGTGGACGGTTATAGAAGCGCAAGATAGCGATTTGCATACTTCCAGCCACATTACAACACGACGTATTCGGCCTCACTCAATTCACATGTATTGCACGACACCAGGCATGTATACAAGTAGCATAGGTGTGATTTTGTGACCTCCCACTCTCAACACTGGTGCCAGAGAATCCTTACAGCATGCAGTGTGCGCTGTGAAAATTCAGAAGTCTGTAGTCACATAGAATGACTGCAGGGTTTCATCAAAAACTGACGACCTCTTCAATGTTCCTAACATGAATAAAAACATAAAAACCCTTATCTTGTCAGATTGCACAATACTTTATTAACATAGTCAACCCTCATGAGTACAGAAATACATCACCAGAACCATCATCACTATATGGTACATAAATTGTAATGTAAGGTCAGATCCTTACACATATCCTCAAATTCCCCCTGCTCCCTATTCTGTGTCAGCACCCATCCCCCTTCTTGCTCCCCAAGCTATGTTCTCAAATACCCCCTCCCTCACAATTATAATAAATCTTTGGTGTCTTCAGCTCCACTGGAAGCACTTAGAACCAACGTTGTCTGCCACATCTGCAAAGCTGGTGAGTGACGTGAGCAGCATGATCAGGTGACCTTCCACTGCTAACGTATCCCTGATCCGGAAGTGTCAGCAGTTAGGGTTTTAATTGTACTCATGTCTGAAAGATGCAAGTACAATTGATCGCTGGAATCTGACGCGCTGCACCTTTCTGAGCAGCCTGTCAGCTTAACATCTGGCTCAGAGAAATGCCGACTCCCACTATGTGGGTTGGCAAAATAAAGCCACCGGGGAGGCACTTCAGACCGCTAGATGAGGCGTCCCCATAGGCACATGCCTTCCGGTAGCAAATACTCGCTTGCTTATCCCCGGTTACACCTCTGTGGTGTATTTCCCCTCCATGGGGCCAATTCATAAAACAGTTAAACAGAATTCTGGCATAAAACTGTTTCTAATGTCACAAGATTTTTACACAACTTTTATCCTTTTTATGCTAGTCCTGACCAACTCCATCAACGTTTTTAAAAATGGAAAGAGATATGGCCAAGAATGGCACACAAAATTTATCACAATTTACACCATAAACCTAAATTACGACAGTACAGTTCTTGCAGAGGCACATCGTAGCTGGAAGAGGCACCACATTTTTCACTCTATTCATCAAAACTGGTGTGCAAAATGTCAGTCTTGATGAATCAGGGCAATTGTGCTTTTCTCCTTTTCGGTAGCCTATTTACTTTGCTCTTCGTAAAACATTACTGTCTCTTCAATGCCAACCTATGCACAACACCCTCACTCTCCATTCTGCTATCTTTAACACTAAAGGCCCCGTTACACGCAACGACATAGCTAACGAGATGTCGTTGGGGGTCACAAAATTCGTGACACACATCCAGCCTCGTTAGCAACGTCGTTGCGTGTGACACGTACGAGCAACCGCTAATGATCCAAAATACTCACCAAATCATTGATTGTTGACACGTTGTCCATTTCCCAAATGTCGTTGCTGGTGCTGGAGGCAGGTTGTTCGTCGTTCCTGAGGCAGCACACATCGCTACGTGTGACACCCCAGGAACGACGAACAACACGGTACCTGCATCCTCCGGCAACGAGGTGGGCGTGTCTTTCATGCGGCTGCTCTCTGCCCCTCCGCTTCTATTGGGCGCCTGCCGTGTGACGTCGCTGTGACGCCGCACGAACCGCCCGCTTAGAATAGAGGCTGTTCGCCGGCCACAGCGACGTCGCTAGGAAGGTAAGTCCGTGTGACGGGGCCTAGCAATATTGTCGCTGCGTGTAAAGCGCCCTTAAGAGAAGGGAAAGAGAACACAGCAGTCAGGAGCTCTAAAGTATTGGTATCCTTTTTTTTTGAAGGTCACTCAGCTACATCACACACTTCTTTGCAAACAGATATTGGAAGCACTAAAATGGTAGATAATTTGTAATAAAGACTATTTAGAAAGTTGCTTAATTTTGCAATCTGGAAGTAAATGAACAATTTCAAAAATTCAGTGCGACGGTGTGTACTATTTCTCAATTGCCGGAGAGATATTCCCATACCATTTCCTTGTATAATCCCTGTTGTTCTGAATATTTAGCCAGCATTTACATAGTTATATGAAGGTAAAGTGACAACATGCTCAATGGAGATTTTGTTAATGTTAAACATTCCCTTCTGATCAACATCCTAATTTGGTCAATCTATAATATATCTAAAATACTAACTGTATACAGTCATGGTCAAAAGTATTGGCATCCTTGAAATTGTTCGAAAAAATGAAGCATTTCTCCCAAAACATTATTGCAATTACAAATGTTTATTTCCTTTGTGTGTATTAGAACAACACAAAAAAAACAGAGAAAAAAAACAAATTGGGCATAATTTTACACTAAACCTCAAAAATGGGCCAGGCAGAATTGTTGGCACTCTGAACTTAATATTTGGTTGCACTCCTTTTGGAATACTGATTTACTTAAATCATTCGCTTCCTATACCATCAGCAAGCCTCTTACACCTCTCAACTGGAAGTTTGGACCACTTTTCCTTAGTAAACTTCTCCAGGTCTCTCATATTTGAAAGCTGCCT
This sequence comes from Anomaloglossus baeobatrachus, assembly GCF_048569485.1. Classification (NCBI taxonomy): domain Eukaryota; kingdom Metazoa; phylum Chordata; class Amphibia; order Anura; family Aromobatidae; genus Anomaloglossus; species Anomaloglossus baeobatrachus. The sequence goes on along the minus strand of NC_134353.1, from coordinate 583,424,334 downwards.
TCTCCCAACAGCAATTTTAAGATCTCTTCATAGGTGTTCAATTGGATTTAGTCCAGCTTGGACCTGGCAGGGATCGTTGGTGTGTCGCTTCATGGTCGCTGGTAAGCTGTCAATCAGGCAGATCTCACCAGCGACCAGCCACCAGCGACTCGTGTAATGATGCTGCGCTTGGTAACCAGGGTAAATATCGAGTAACTAAGCAAAGCGCTTTGCTGGTTACCCAATATTTACCCTGGATACCAGGATACACCACTTACAGGCTGCCAGCGCTGGCTCCCTGTATACGTAGCTACGGTACACATCGGGTTACTAAGCAAAGCGCTTTGCTTAGTTACCCGATATTTACCCTGGCTACTTGTGCAGGGAGCCAGTGCTGGCAGCCTGTAAGCGCTGTATGATGGTAACCAGGGTAAATATCGGGTAACCAAGCATAGCGCTTTGCTTAGTTATCCAATATTTACCCTGGTTAACAGCGTACGCTGCTTACACAGAGTCGGTGCTCGTTGGTCTCCCGCAGTCAAACATGCCGATGCGTGTTGCACAGTGGGAGACCAACAACCAAAAATGGTCCTGATCGTTTTGTAACAATCAGCGACCTCTCAGCAGGGGCCCACTCGCTGCTATGTGTCACACACAGCGACATCGATGGCAAGGTCGCTGATACGTCACAAAACCTTTGACATTTCAGCGATGTCGCTAGCGATATCGCTATGTGTGACGGGGACTTAACAATAGGCACTACATTGCAACCTAAAATCCTTTGGTAATCTTCATATTTCATGATTTCATGATGCCTTGCACACAGTCAAGGCACCCAATGCCTGCCAGAGGCAGCAGAACAACCACAAAAGATCTTTGAACCTCCACCATATTTGACTGTAGGTACTGTGTTCTTTTTGTTGCAGACCTCATTCCATATTCAGTAAATAGTAGAATGATGTGCTTTATGAAAAAGCTCTATCTTGGTCTCATCTGTCCCCAAGAAAACACTTTCCCAGAAGGATCTTGGCTTTGCACATTTTGGCAAACTGCAGTTTAGCTTTTTTATGTCTCTGTGTCAGCACTGGTGTTGTCCTGGGTCTCTTGCCATAGTGTTTCATTTATTTAAACGTTTGACAGATAATTCACTCTGACACTGATGCACCCTGATCCTGCACAGGTTGAATTTTTTTGAAACTTGATTGAAGCTGCTTATCCACCATTCAGACTATGATGCATTGCAACCTTTTATCAATATTTCTCTGCTCTCAATGTCGAGGGAGATTAGCTACAGTTCGATGGGATGTAAATTCTTGATTAGGTTGCACACTGTGGCATTTGTTGATATTTTTCAACAATTTTGTTTCTCAAGTCCTCAGTCAATTCTCTTCTCTTTCTGTTCTTGATGCTTAGTATAGCACACACAGATACACTGTGAGACAACTTCTCCCCTTTTTATTTGATTTTAACATGCCTGTTACTTGCCACGGGTGAGTTTGAACGAGCATCACATGCTTGAAACAAAGTTGTTTACCCACAATTTTGGAAAGGAGCCAACATTTTTGGGGGGTTTGTGTGAAATTATGTCAAATTTGCCTTTGTTTCCTCTGATTTTTTTGTGTTGTTCCAATACACACAAAGGAAGTAAATGTATAACAAAAGTTGTAATTTCAATAATTTTCTGAGACAAATACTTCTTTTTCTGGAACAATTTCATGAGTACGAAAACTTTTGGACTTGACTCTTTTACATTTTCCTCCACATATGCGTGTCAAGAAGACTTTTTCTTTACATTTACTATTTACACTGTGGTGATATTTAGTCCGGAGTTTGCAGACTTATTAATTTACTTAACTACTTTTATTTACTTACTTGGCTTCAGTATGGGCAAACACTATGAGAAGATGCTTAAGCTGGGTTCACACTAAGCGACAGCGACAACGACGTCGCTGTTACGTCACCATTTTCGGTGACGTAACAGCGACCTTGTAAGTCGCTGTTATGATCGCTGCTTAGCTGTCAAACACAGCAGAAGCAGCGATCATAACGTCGCTGTGCTACATGTGCAGAGAGCAGGGAGCCGCGCTTAGCGCTGGCTCCTTGCTCTCCTAGGTACAGTACACATCGGGTTAATTAACCCGATGTGTGCTGCAGCTACATGTCACAGTGCAGAGAGCAGGGAGCCGCGCGCACTGCTTAGCGCTGGCTCCTTGCTCTCCTTGCTACAGTATACATCGGGTTAATTACCCGATGTGTACTGCAGCCACATGTGCACAGAGCAGGAGCCGGCACTGGCAGCAAGGGCGGAGGCTGGTAACGAAGGTAAATATCGGGTAACCATGGAAAGGTCTTCCCTTGGTTACCCGATGTTTACGCTGGTTACAGCTTACCGCAGCTGCCAGTGCCGGCTCCTGCTCGCTTCATTTCGTCGCTCTCTCGCTGTCACACACAGCGATGTGTGTGTCACAGCGGGAGAGTGACGACCAAAAAATGAAGCTGGACATTCAGCAACGACCGGCGACCTCACAGCAGGGGCCAGGTCGTTGCTGGATGTCACACACAGCGACAGCGACGGGACGTCGCTGCAACGTCACAGAAAATGGTGACGTAGCAGCGACGTCGATGTCGTTGTCGCTGTGTGTGACACCAGCTTTAGTCTACGTCATCCTCCTTGACATATATAATCATAAAATCCTACTAACGTAAAAGTTAATTGCAACCAACTACTTTAAGGAACAAGATAAGCAATATTTTCAGAAAATGACACAAGTAAAAACATTGCAGTCCTTGGAGCACAAGGTTCCTGTTATGGCGTAGCATTGAAAAACAGTCTGGGAAAAGTGACCTTGGCTATTTTATTAGAAAAAAAAGCCTGATTATTCTGAGTGGGTGGTATAGATAGTAAATCAGCAAAGGCAATTTTCAGGATATATATATATATATATATATATATATATATATATATATATATATATACAGTGCAGACCAAAAGTTTGGATACATCTTCTCATTCAAAGAGTTTTCTTTATTTTCATGACTCTGAAAATTGTAGATTCACATTGAAGGTATCAAAACTATGAATTAACACATGTGGAATGAAATAGTTAACAAAAAAGTGTGAAACAAGTGAAAATATGTCTTCTATTCTTCTGGTTCTTCAAAGTAGCCACCTTTTGCTTTGATTACTGCTTTGCACACTCTTGGCATTCTCTTGATGAATTTCAAGAGGTAGTCACGGGAAATGGTTTTCACTTCACAGGTGTGCCCTGTCAGGTTTAATAAGAGGGATTTCTTGCCTTATAAATGGGGTTGGGACCATCAGTTGTGTTGTGCAGAAGTCTGGTGGATACACAGATGATAATCCTACTGAATAGACTGATCTTCGGTCTCCAGCCCTCCCGTCTCCCCGCTGCTGCTGCACAGGCAGTGAAGTGAATATTAAATGAGAATAATGAGCGGCGGTCGACAGCAAGTGGCAGCAGCGGCAGAGACAGGAGGGCTGGAGAAGGTGAGTAAATGTTTTGGTTTTTTTTTCACTGACACGTGTGTTTTCTCCGGCGCGTGTCACACGGGACCGCATCCACGCTACATTCGTGTGGTACGGGTGCGGGCCGTGTGACACCCATGCTGCGGGAGAAAACACTGACATGTCAGCATTTAGAAAAACTCACACACGTACAAACGCACACGGACACACGTTCCGTGTGGTTTTACGTGTGTGTGCCTGCTACAATAGGGTAGCATTGCTGAACATGTCTCCGTGCCGCCGGTACGTGCAAGAAAATGACAAACACGTGCCGGCGGCACGGATGTGTGTCACAGGCCTTATGGCAAGAAAAAAGCAGCTAAGTAAAAAAAAATGAGTGGCCATCATTACTTTAAGAAATGAAGGTCAGTTAGTCCGATAAATTAGGAAAACTTTGAAAGTGTCCCCAAGTGCAGTGGCAAAAACCATCAAACGCTACAAAGAAACTGGCTCACATGAGGACTGCCCCAGGAAAGGAAGACCAAGAGTCACCTCTGCTGCAAAGGATAAGTATATCCAAGTCACCAGCCTCAGAAATCGCAGGTTAACAGCAGCTCAGATTAGAGACCAGGTCAATGCCACACAGAGTTCTAGCAGCAGACACATCTCTAGAACAACTGTTAAGAGGAGACTTTGGGCAGCAGGCCTTCATGGTAAATAGCTGCTAGGAAACCACTGCTAAGGAAGGCAACAAGCAGAAGAGACTTGTTTGCGCTAAAGAACACAAGGAATAGACATTAGACCAGTGGAAATCTGCGCTTTGGTCTGATGAGTCCAAATTTGAGATCTTTGGATCCAACCACCATGTCTTTGTGCGACGCAGAAAAGGTGAACGGATGGACTCTACATACCTGTTTCCCACCGTGAAGAATGGAGAAGGAGGTGTGGTGGTGTGGGTGTGCTTTGCTGGTGACACTGTTGGGGATTTATTCAAAATTGAAGGCATACTAAACCAGCATGGTTACCATAGAATCTTGCAGTGGCATGCTATTCCATCCGGTTTGCGTTTAGTTGGACCATCATTTATTTTTCAACAGGAAACTGACCCCAAACACACCTCCAGGTTGTGTAAGGGCTATTTGACTAAGAAGGAGAGTGATGGGGTGCTACGCCAGATGACCTGGCCTCCACAGTCACCAGATCTGAACCCAATCGAGATGGTTCGGGGTGAGCTGGACCGCAGAGTGAAGACAAAAGGGCCAACAAGTACTAAGCATCTCTGGGAACACCTTCAAGACTGTTGGAAGACCATTTCCGGTGACTACCTCTTGAAGCTCATCAAGAGAATGCCAAGAGTGAGCAAAGTAGTAATCAAAGCAAAAGGTGGCCACTTTGAAGAACCTAGAATTTAAGACATATTTTCAGTTGTTTCACACTTTAAGTATTTCATTCCACATGTGGTAATTCATAGTTTTGATGCCTTCAATGTGAATCTACAATTTTCAGAGTCATGAAAATAAAGAAAACTCTTTGAATGAGAAGGTGTGTCCAAAATTTTGGTCTGTATATACCGTATATCCCAAAAGTGAGTACACCTCTCACATTTGTCTAAATATTTTATTATATCTTTTCATAGGACAACACTGAAGATATGACACTTTGATACAATATAAAATAGTCAGTGTACAGTTTGTATGAGTGTAAATTTGATGTAGCCTTTAAATAAATCAACACCCATTAATTTCTAAACTGCTAGCAACGAAAGTGAGTACATCCCTAAATGACAATGGCCAAATTGTACCCAATTAGCCATTTTCCCTCCCTGGTGTCATGTGACTCATTAGTATAACAATAACTTAGTTGTGAATGGGGAGCAGGTGTGTTAAATTTGGTGTTATCACTTACACAATCTCTAATACTGGTCACTGGAAGTTCAAGATGGCAGCTCATGGCAAAGAATTCTCTGAGAATCTTAAAAAATGAATTGTTGCTCTTCATAAAGATGTAGGCTATAAGAAGATTGATAACACCCTGAAACTGAGCTGCAGCACAGTGGCCAAGACCATACAGCAGTTTACGTATACAGTTTCCACTCAGAACAGGCCTCACCATGTTCGACCAAAGAAGTTGAGTGCACGTGCTCAGCATCATATCCAGAGGATGTCTTTTCAAAATAGATGTATTAGTGCTGCCAGCAATGCAGCAGAGGTTGAAGGGGTGAGAGTCAGCCTGTCAGTTCTCTGACCATACACTGCATACTGCATGAAATTGGTTTACATGGCTGTCATGTTAGAAAGAAGCTTCTTCTAAAGATAATGCACAAGAAAGCCCACAAACAGTTTGCTGAAGACAAGCAGACTAAGGATATGGATTACTGGAACCATGTCGTGTGGTCTGATGAGACCAAGATAAACTTATTTGGTTCAGATGGTGTCAGTGTGTGTGGTGGCAGGTGAGGTTTACAAAGACAAGTGTGTCTTGCCTACAGTCAAGCATGGTGGTGGGAGTTTCATGGTTTGGGGCTGCATGAATGCTGTCGGCTGTAGCAAGCTAAAGTTTATTGAGGGAACCATGAATGCCAACATGTACTGTGACATACTGAAGCAAAGCATGATCTCCTCCCTTCAAAAACTGGGCCGCAGGACAGTATTCCAACACTGACTACTATACATTGTATCAAAGTGTCATATCTTCTGTGTTGTCCCATGAAAAGCTATAATAAAATGTTTAGAAAAATTTAAGGGATGCACTCACTTTTGTGATATATTTTATGCATAACTTCAACTATTTAAGCTTTCCAATTCTCAAGAGGCAACACTCCGGTGGTACATGCTGGTCACTAGCTTTAAAATTCTTCTATTTAAAATGATCTCATGGCATATTAACAGGCATCACCACCGAGGCCAGTAATTCGATACAGTGGCCCCATGTTATGGAACAAGGCATATTATATTCAGCTGCACAGAAATAAATGAAGACCACTAGAATGATGGTGATGAAGTTGTGGGGTTTAGATGGGGAATAATTTTTTTAAAGCATTTCATGTCCGAATAAATGTTTATATCATGAATAACCAACTTAAAACAACATTGCTTCATGGCATCCGTTTCTAGATATCTAATGAATTGGCAGATACTTTGATAAAAGTAGTAAGAGGAGCACTCTAATTGACATACAGTGTGTGCCTCTAAACTCCAGTCTATTAAGCATATGAACAACAGAATTAGGCAAAATAATAAGGCTCACTCTCAGACTCCATGCCACAACAGAACCTTTTTCTACTACAGAAAAATTAACATATTTCCTTCTGGCTTTCAGTCATGGTGATGTGCATGGCGTGGCTACTGTCACCACGCACTGCACTGCTCACTATACTGTGAGTGGTGGCTGTGAGCTCCCCTTGGCCTTCTGATGATCCAGAGCCAGCTGTCAAAGTACCAGGATGTGCTTTGAACAGCTGCTCACAGTATAGAGACCACTGGTGTGTGCAGTCACTGCAGGTCCTCTGTTCATGTTCCCATAACTGAAAGCCGGTGGCTCCTGGTTGAAGCGAAATTAATTTTCTTCTTGTAGCCGCATTTCAGTAAGGCAGCCAGGCAGCATTGGAATAATATATACCACCAGATTACCCATGTCTGCAGGTAAATAAAGTGAGAGGTTCTCGTAATGGCATTACCAGCTCACCAACCTCATTGATATATCTAACTGGCAAAACAAAAATGGAAATATCTTTTCTGTCTGTAATATACTTACACGGCAATCCCTCTGTAGTGTTTTCATTAAAGCACTGTAGGTGTCAGGATCAAAATACAATCCTTCATGCATATCTTGAAGAAAATCCAGGTCTTTATATGTGGGGCTGGATTTTTCCCTCTCTTTGCGAGATGCTCTTCGTTTATATGTTGATCCTTTAAGATCATACTTGAAATGCATCTTCAGTGAACGTGGCAACACATTGTTCATGACCACAAGTCGAATGTTTATACCTCCAGACTGAAGACAATAAAGTCCATAAAACTTGGGCAGTAGTGTCCGGGGATTCTGATTCAAATTCTACAAATCGAAAAAGAAGTATTAATGAGAATGGAGACAATCAGAAAGAAAAGCAGATACACGTCACTTTAGAAAAGATGAAGTATGTCATGTAATTCGAAGCTTTAGGCTATTAAGAACTAGACATGCTAAAAAATTGGACAATCCAAGATGTTAGAGATTTAGAATTTAGCAATGGTGTCTCTGATTATACAAATTGGATAAGCACTGCTGATACTGACTGCACGTACAAAAATAAGCTACTGAATGTGTCTATGCAGCCATAGCGCAATCTATGAATAAACTGTCTCCATTTTGTAAAATCCCTAATACACAATAAACCTTTTGCTACTGGTTGGCCAAAACCTGTGCAGGGCTCCACTTTTGATTGTTATTAAGTAAAATGTGGGAAATAGTCCCAAATGTCATAACGCTTGCCTGCAGGAGAAAACTAACACCAACACTTCTGTCTTGAGTGTCAAAAACCCAGTACCAAAATTGGGGACCCCTTGTGACCTTAGCTTTAGGGAGCTGGATATAGTGTTGCTGTTCTCTTGCTGCATCAGAGATCAGGAGTTAGAGGTTAATCGCTAATGCCAGCGTCACACGGCACGATATATCGGGCGATATGTCGTCGGGGTCACGTCGTTAGTGACGGACATCCGGCATCGTCAGAGATGTTGTACCATGTGACACCTCTGAATGACTGTGAACGAGCAAAAATACTCACCTTATCGTTGCTCTTTGACACGTCGTTCATTTTCAAAATGTTCCTCCTTCTGTGCTCTGGTTGTTCATCGTTCCCGTGGCAGCACACGTCTCTTCATGTGACACCTCGGGAACGACGAGCACAGCTTACCTGCGTCCTGCCGGCAATGCGGAAGGAAGGAGGTGGGCAGGATGTTACGTCCCGCTCATCTCCGCCCCTCCGCTTCTATTGGCCGGCTGCCATGTGACGTCTCTGTGATGATGAACGTCCCTCCCCCTTCAGGAAGAGGATGTTCGCCGCCCACAGCGATGTCTCCCGGGAGGTAAGTGCGTGTGACGGGGGCTTAACGACTTTGTGCGCCATGGGCAACTAATTGCCCGTGACGCACAAACGACGGGGGTGGGTACGATCGCTCGTGCGATTGCACGATAGATCGTCCCGTTTGACACCGGCATAAGTATGTAACTGCATATGTATGTCATGCCACTGTCTATAAAAAAGCATTTCCAAATGACTTGACACATTAGTTGCTACAAGAAGTAAGAAAGTGCTGACATACAGTATAAGAGTCAAATTAATCTCCCCATTGGTGCAGTATTATCAAAAGTGTTACATCAGTCCGAATTTTGTAAGATTCATTTTTACAATTAGCTGTACATGAAAAGTCAACTCTCCATACAAATTAATGACAGTCCTTTTAAAGGGAATATGTCAGCAGGTTTTTGCTATGTATTCTGACGACAGCATGATGTTGCGGTTTGAACACTGAATTCTGGCATAATTAACTTATTAGGCTGTGTGCAGTTGTTTCCCCATAATGTATGATTTATCATGAGGATATTATTACTGCAATGACTACAGTGCAAGCGAGTCTCAGTCCAACCTGGTTTGAGGTAGAAAAACTGATGACAGATTATCTTTAATTCTGGTACCAAAAATAGAAACAAAGCTGACCAACTGTATACAGAACCTGATATAAGACATAGAAGGGAACATAACACTAATGTATTATAATCTTTTCTTACTCACCATATAATAGCCGGGAAGTAGCTTTTGAAGAAACTCCGCTTCTTTATGCTGAACTGTTTTGATGATAAATTCATCGTCACTGGTTACAAAGAAGATGGAGCCACTTGCACCAGGATTAGACAATTCTATTAAAGGTTCACTGCAGAGTGAGTACTAAATCAAAATATGACAATATATCCATTAGTTTGAGCTGGATAACTTGCAAAGATATACAATATAATAGAAGGCATTTCTGCTCTTCAGTCTTTAAAAGGCATGTATCAGTAGGATGAGTCCTCCTAGGCTGTCTATATGGACATGCAGGTCATAGGAAGCTGAATAATGTTACCTTGATATCTGCAATCCGATGTCTTATTCCAGAGAAATCCAAACTACTCTTAATATGTGAATGAGCCATTAAGATCTCGGGCCGGACAATTTACTGCATGAGAACCTGCCCCCAGAGCTTATATTAAATGAAATGGGAGTTACCAGTGTGAGACATGTAGCTCAGAAGAGCAGACTGTCAGTCATTACATGTACAATCTATGTCCAGCCCATAGATCTTAACAGATCATTTACATATTAAGAAAAATATGGATTTCTCTGGAATAAGACATCGGATTCCAAGTATTATAGTAACATTTTATTAAACTTTCAATGACCTACAAGCCCATATAGATGGGTTAGGAGGGTTCATCTATTGACAGCTTTCCTTTAATCACATACCATTCATGTTTGCATTACAGTGATCATTGTCTTATTCACTAATCTGAACTGGACCATAGACATCTTGGCAGAACACCACTCCATGTGCTCAGCTGCCTCATAGGTTGTTTATTGATATCAATTATTCCATAGGTATGGCTAGCTTAGAATTCTAAAATAAGCATTTGCCCGGTGGCGGTGAGACAACAGCTCTGGCCACAATGGCTCACCTTTCTATGAGATGAACACTTGATTGGGATAATTTATCTTAAACTTTCAGTATAAAAAGTGTTTCCAGGTCAAGGTTATGATGAGACTCACATATTGGATATTTCTTTTAATAAATTGCATAAACATGGCAATTAACTCATAAGCGTTCCCAATTAGAATGCAATCAGCAATATTCTTATGGGTATATAAAACTAATTGGATCATTCTGTGAAAAAATTACTATAATCAATGGTTACAAAAATAACAATTATAATAAGATGACAGGTTCATCAAATACTTAATTAGCTGTAACCCACTTTTGTTAAACTACTAGGCCAGGGAATGTCCATCATGTAGCTAATCAACAAAAATGGATATTACATGAACTTTAACTTTCTTTAACTTCAAAATTTACAATATACGGTAAAATATAAATATATTGGTGATTACATAGCATATTATATTATCAGTATATTTTCAAACTTCTGTAAAGTTGATGCCCCAATTTGCAGTTATAGATAATGAGAACATAATAAGTCACTGCTTCCTAAGAGAAGTTATTTGACTATTTGTATAAATGTTTTCCTAGCCACAGTAGCTACCGAAGCACACACGGTAAACAGACATATCCTGTTCTCTACAGCTCAATTTTTAACCCCAATTAAGTTTATTAAGTCTGTGACTTTTTAATAGATGATGTAGAGGGAGCAAATTATTGGGCAGATTGAATTAAAATTGTAGCACCGGCTTCCCTATTGCGCTGGTGCTCTGTGGTGTCTTAGCGTCATGTCCCTGCTTCCTCCTCTTTCCTGCATGGCCATCCTCGTACTGAGCGATCCTCTGCTTACCTGCATGACCGCCCACGTGTCGCGTGGTCCACTGCGTCTATTCATTGCCATCTACATGTAGTACAGTCCTTGTCTTGTCCCCCTGGCAGATGCTCAAGTGTGTGTTGGTCCTCAGCTACTGCCTAGGCCCCAATCCGAGCTACTGCCCTGCGAGTGGCACCTGGTGTTCCACATTACAGCGGGTGCTTAGTCAAGCTCCTCCCACTAAAGGGTAAGCCTGGGTTCCCTTTGTGGTCCAGTAGGTCCACTCCCGCTTGTCACCCTCACCAGCGGTGAGCATTACAAAAATGCTCATTCCTTCTACTCTTCCCAAAGATAAAGCACTTCCAGAGTTGTCTACCTTCAATGTCCCATGGCCAGAGAGTTGATTGTTCACCCACTTTTAACCTGAGATGTTTGCCTTTGACTTCCCATGGCCAGAAAGATGTCAACGAAAACAATGTGAAAAAAATCTAATATGGGGAGTAAGAGATAAAATAGCAGGAGGAGCAAATGATGGACAAATACCAAGAAGGTAGGATAGTTGTCCTGTACTATATGACATTTTAAGCTTAATGGGTATACTCCTGCCATAAAGGAATATTTTTTGTTTTAGTTTACACATTTCTATAATAAACAGGATTAAAGTTAGGTAACCTTGTTTCATATACTCGGTACCTAAGGTACAAAGATGTAACAAATGTATCTAAGAATATGGAGAATTCTTACCAAGTAATCATCTGGTTTGATACCAAAAAGCTCTCGGAAGTAGCGGAATGCTAATGGAGCATAGGTCTTGAATCTGAAGTCTGGGTAATGATGTGCTGGGGTTAAATTGCTTCCTTCACTAAGATTTAGGGATAAAAATAAGTAATATTAATTAACAGTTGTACAACACATAATGTACATGAGGTGACTTATCACTCATCTACTGTATATTTCAAAAACAAAAAAATATATAGAAAATTCTAACCCCCATACTAAGAAAATGAATACATATTAAAATACAGTACAGGGTTGTACATAGAGGTGAAAGGTGAAAAGGACCCTGGTTAACATTACCATACATCTCAGCCTGAGACAAGAGGACACAATGTTTTGTTTCGGTTTTTTTTTACCTCATTCTCCTTTCCATAATCATTATGTTTGATTCCCCATAACTCTGAGGTTTTTTAATTTGACTCCATCATATGTACTACAGTTCTTTAATAAAAGATTATATAACCTGTTAATTAGGCAATTAAGATTTCATCAATTTGGTATTGAACCAAATGGTTTGGTATGCAACGCAAAGACTTCTATGACAAATTTCGAAGTCTTGGTTATGGCATATCAGCTTAATAAGGTTATGTGCGTCTACACTAGGTGTTGTAACCCGACTACCTATAGAATAAAGTTATGTGCTTCTACACTAGATGTAGTAACCCGACTAGCTAGAGAATAAGGATGTTTGCTTCTACACTACGTGTTGTAACCCGACTGCCTAAAGAATAAAGTAGTGGGTATCTACGCTAGGTGTTGTAACCTGACTGCCTAGAGAATACGGTTGTGTGCTTCTACACTAGGTGTTGTAACCCGACTGCCTAGAGAATAAGCTTGTGTGCTTCTACACTAAGTGCTGTAAGCCTACTCCCTAGACAATAAGGTTGTGTGCATCCAACTGCCTAGAAAATAAAGTTATGTGCTTCTACACAAGGTGTAGTAACCTGACTGCCTAGAGAATAAGGCTATGTCCTTCTACACAAGGTGTAGTAACCCAACTGCCTAGAGAATAAGGATGTGTGCTTCTACACTAGGTATAATAACCCGACTGCCTAGAGAATAAAGTTATGTGCTTCTACACTAGGTGTAGTAGCCCAACTGCCTAGTGAATAAGGATATGTGGTTATACACTAGATATAATAACCCGACTGCCTACAGAATAAAGTTATGTGCTTCTACACTAGGTGTAGTAACCCAACTGCCTAGAGAATAAGGATGTGTGCTTCTACACAAGGTATAGTAACCCGACTGCCTAGAGAATAAGGTTGTGTGCCTCTGGACTAGGTGTTGCAACCTGACTGCCTAGAAAATAAGATTATGTGCTTCTACACTAGGTGTTGTATCCCAACTGTCTAGAGAATAAGGATGTGTGCTTCTACACTAGGTGTAGTAGCCCAACTGCCTAGTGAATAAGGATATGTGGTTATACACTAGGTATAATAACCCGACTGCCTACAGAATAAAGTTATGTGCTTCTACACTAGGTGTAGTAACCCGACTGACTAGACAATAAGGTTGTGTGCCTCTAGACTAGGTGTTGTAACCTGACTGCCTAGAAAATAAAGTTATGTGCTTCTACACTAGGTGTAATATCCCACCTGCCTAGAGAATAAGGATGTGTGCTTCTACACTAGGTGTAGTAGCCCAATTAACTGGAGAATAAGGTTATGTGTTTCTACTGTAGATTAGGTGATGTAAACCAGTTGCCTGGAGGATAGGATTATGTGCCACTAGACTAGACTAGGTGTTCTTATGCCTAGGGAAGGGGCACATAACCTTATTCTCCAGGAAATTGGTTTACATCCAGAGCTCTTCATTGGCCAGGTTCCAAGAATAACCTTAAACTCTTTTAAAGGATACTTGTCTCGAAGATTGGTGTTTTACTTTTACAGAAATTACTGACTTGAAAAGAAGCCCTATAGTGACTATATGGGGCTCAACTTTAAGAATTATTTTACATGATCTAATAAATTGGCTACATTAGTGCCAGTTGATGGTAGTAATCGATCAATGTTTTATTTCCATGCAGCAATCATGGTAAGCGGAATTCATAAAAATGATAATTTGCCCCCTCATGTTGTATGCTATTATACTCAATAATAATTTTTATTCCTAAATGAAAGATATGATTGACAATACACCAGTAATTTGTTGTTTGATCATTGGGCAATGATTGGGAATGAATATTCGTACAGGTGACCATCACTGTGTGTAATAGGCCATTGATGCATGTCCCACTCTGTGGGCACTGATGGCTGTTAAAAGGGATATCCAGGACATTTTCTTTTTTTACAAGGTTCTGGATATCCTTTTTAAGAAATACTGACAGATGTCATGATATACACTTTTTCTATAGCCCTGACTCATTATTCACTGTGCACTTAAGTATGATGCATCAAATTCATTAGGAGGAGTGCACATCTTAAAGGGAACCTGTCAGGTCCCATATGCGTTCTAACCTACATGCAGGGTGATGTGTGGCCTAGAAACCCCTTCCTACCCATCCCTGTGTTGTAATATTGTGTAGAATGAATGTATAAAAAAGTTTTATAACTTACTTGTTCCCTATGTAAATGACAGAGGGTCTAGTCCTCTAGGCATTGCTTCGCCCTGTGGGCATGATGCTATGGATGTACATGAGCGTTGTCACCATTACCGCCTAGAAATACTGTGTGTGCGCGCTTCTAATTCGCGCAGCCTTCTTAGCTGGGTGCACCTTACAAATATCTCCTCTCCGTTTGGTCTTTGGTTCCGCAGTGTACATGAGCCAGGTTAAGGCTATGTGCACACTAGAAAAGTGATTTTTTGCAAGAAAATTTCTTTAGAAACTTCTGGGAGTTGAAGATTACCGCACCGAAACCGCGGGAAAAACGCATGCGTTTTTGCCGCGGTTTTTGCGCAGGTTGGTCCCTGTGGTTTTTATGCTGAAACTGCAATAAATAATATAGATAATAGATAAATAATCGATAGATAGACAGATAATGGATAGAGGGAAAGATGGAGAGATGAATAGATAGATAGATAGATAGATAAGAAAGACATATAATGTCCCACCTCCCTGCATATTCTTAGCTGGCACCCTTTAGTGACTTTCATGTGGCACTAAAGGGAGCTTAGCCTTGTATTTAGCCAAAAAATAAATAATTAAAAAAAAACCGATGTGAGGTCCCCCATATCTTTTGTAGCCAGCTAGGGTAAAGCAGACGGCTGCAGCCTGTAGACCACAGCTGGCAGATTTACCTTGGCTGGTAATCCAAAACAGAGGGCACCCCACGCTGTTATTTTAAATTAAATAAATAATTTAAAGCAAAAAACGTGGAGTCCCCCCATATTGGATCACCAGCCAAGGTAAAGCAGACAGCTGTGGTCTGGTATTCTCAGACTTGGGAGGTCCACCGTTATTGGACATTCCCCAGCCTAAAAATAGCAGGCCACAGCCGCCCCAGAAGTGGCGCATCCATTAGACGTGCCAATCCTGGCGCTTTTCCCTAACTCATCCCATTGCCCTGGTGCTGTGGCAAACGGGGTAATATATGGGTTTGATGCCAGATGTGTAATGTCACCTGACATAAGGCCCTGGGGTTAGTGATGTCATGCGTCTATCAGATACCTGACATCACAACCCAGTCAGTAAGAAATAAAAAATAGACAACAAAAAAAGGTTTATTTGAAAAAACACTGCCGAAAACATTCCCTTTTTCACCAGTTTATTGAAAAGAACAATCAATTCTAGGTCCGGCGTAATCCAATAAGGGCGTCTTACGGCGATCCATACCATAGTCACTACCCCAGTCAATGAAGAACAAAATGTTCCCCATTGGCTGGGAGAGCAGTGCAGTGACCTGAGCTAACATAAGTAGGTCAGCCCAGGTCACTGCAGGGGATGACGAGTGCTGCTGTCAGGAGGTTAGATGAGATCATTACCTGCTGTGATGATCTCCTGCTCTCCTGACGTCAGCGCTGTCACTGACTTCTATGCCCACCTCGTTCTCAGCAGTATCGCAAGAGCCCGTGACATAAGCGCTAGTCACAGTCTCGGGCCACCCGCGAGACAGGCATAGAAGGCAGTGACAGCGCTGACGTCAGGAGAGCAGGAGATCGTCACAGCAATTAATGATCTCATCTAACCTGACAGCAGCGCTCCTCATCCCCGTGGCTGCCAGCACTGCAGTGTGAGAAGCTGCTGATACTGCAGTGCAAGCAGCCGCGGGGCTGGCAAGGAGCGGGACACAGACTGCACGGGCACCTGGAGGTCACACGGAAGTGCTTCTGTGCGGCGTCCAGGGAGTGTGATGTGTGTGTGTTTACTCTACTCCGCTTCCTCTTCCTGTCATAATGACATCACTTCCCTGCAAAACGCAGGCAGTGATGAACATTACCGCAGGTAAACCGCGGCTATACCGAGGGTATACCGCACATCATTTGCTACCTGCGGTATACCCGCGGTATTTCGCGGTTACATTACAGTGAATGGAGTGAAATACCGCAGGTACCTGCGGAAAAGAAGTGACATGCACATTATCTCAAGAAATTTTCTCAAGAAATTCTGCAGAAAGAATTTTCTTGAGAAAAAAACACATTGTGCGCACAGCTATTTTTTTTCCCATAGGTTTTGCTGGGAAATGTCTGCAGAAAGGTTACAAACATTTCTCAAGAAATTTCTGCAGCAATACCGCGGGTAAAACCCCAGGTAAAAACGCAGTGTGTGCAGAGCGCGTCTAAAGCCGGCAAGCAAACAACCGACTCAGTGCATGACCGGAACCTCTGGCTCATGTACACTGCGGAACGAAAGACCAAACGGAGAGGACATATTTGTAAGGTGCACTCGGCTAAGAAGGCTGCGCGAATGAGAAGCACGCACGCGTGGGATTTCTAGGCGGTAACGGTGACGTCGCTCATGTAAATCCATAGTATCACACCCACAGGGTGAAGCAACGCCCAAGGGACTAGACCCTCTGTCATTTACATAGGGAACACGTAACTTATAAAACTTTTTTTATACATTCATTTTACACAATATTACAACACAGGGATGGGTAGGAAGGGGTTTCTTGGCCACACATTAGCGTGCTTGTAGGTTAGAACGCATATGGGACCTTACAGGTTCCCTTTAATTTGGTGTCCCTCTCGGCAGCCGTACTCCAGCATCAGGTCATGGACTGGTGTACATTACTGTCTTAAGTTAAGACACTTTTGTGGAGTGTTATGATGAATTTGTTGGCCCACACTCGACCATAAGCATTAACCTCATTGCAAAAAATTTACAAAGCTAATGAAAAATTGCAAAAGTTGCAGTAGTTTTGCAAAATGTTTGCTACATTAGCAGAATTTTTGCACAAATGAATGAATCACCCCCACTGTTTCTTAGGGGCTAGGGAAATTTGTTGACATCTTTTCCCTATGTAGAACTTAAATGGGTCCTATTTTATTCATTATTTTGATGATTCTAATACCCTAATTTGTCCTTGCAATGATTTGGAATGTTTTTACCTTTTAAATATTTGGAAATGCAGGACAAGCAGAAAATATTATAGAATAGATTTGGTACGGGGGATCAGAATAATTTGTACATTCTAAATTCAGACTCACATGTTCTATAACACGTGGAATAAGATTGATTGTTGCGGCTTCTGTCATGGTCTATATTAAAATGATGGAAATAAACACCAGAGGTTTAATAGCATGTTATGTTATTACTAATATTTATTTTTGTTATGTGAGTCACCTTGCTTCTGGCATGCCTCACTACAATTTTCCATTTGACAGTATGTGGTACTGAAAAGTACATTTTGCCAGCATAACAGCCTCTTTGGACTATGTGTCAACAACACGTAGACAGTACAGAGATCGCTGTGACTTTTCTAATCAACATTTCTGCCTATGATTACTGTGTGTATAATCCTGGCAATAGGTATCAATATCTAATATAGTTGTAGACCAAAGAAGATGAATGGGTTAATAATAGCGATGCCGAGGATACAATAAAAGAGGAATCAGGACGTATTAAAGAGCGGTTTATTTTGTCAATGCATTTCGAAGGAAAATCTTTGTGGTTTGTACTGATGAAGAAGATTTTTCTTTGAAATGTGTTGACGAACTAAACCGCACTTTAATGTCTTGATTCCTGTTTTATTGGATCCTCGGCAGCGCAATTATTAACCAATTCAACTCCTTTGATCTGCATCTTTTTTACAGCCTGGTATCTGAAGCAGCCATCCTTCTATACAGTCATGGGTGAAAGTGTTGGCACCCTTGATATTGTTCAAGAAAATGAAGTATTTCTCCCAGAACATTATTGCAATTACACATGTTTTGTTATACAGATGCTTACTTGCTTTGTGTGTATTGGAACAACACAAAAAAAGAAAGAAAAAATGGTAAACCGGACATCATTTCACACAAAACCACAAAAATCAGCTGGAGAAAATTGTTGCCACTTTTCCAAAATTGTGGGTAAGCAACTTTGTTTCAAGCAGGTGAAGCTCGTTCAAACTCAAACTCATCTGTGGTAAGTAACAGGTGTGGGCAATATGTAAATCACACCTGAAAACAAATAAAAAGGGACGAAGTTGACTAAATTTTCGCATTGTGTGGGCCACACTAAGCATGGAGAGCAGAAAGAGGAGAAGGGAACTGAGTACTTGAGAACCAAAAATATTGAAAAACAACAACATTCTCAAAGTTACAAATCTATCTCCATAGATCTTGATGTTTATTTGTCCACACTGTGCAACATAATCAAGAACTTTACAATCCATGGCTCTATAGTAAATCTCCCTGTATGTGGATGGCAGGGAAAAACTGAGTAAAGGGTGCAACGCAGGATAGTCCAACTAGATAAGCAGTGCAAATCACGTTTCCAAAAATTCAAGCTGTCCTGCAGGCTCAGGGTGCATCAGTGTTAGATGGACTATCCTTCCACATTTGAATAAAATAAAATGCTATGGCAGAAGACCCAGGGGGACTCCACTGCTGAAACAGACACATAACAAAGCAAGACTGCAGCTTTGTAAAATGTATGTGTGTAAGTCAAAATCCTTCTGGGAAAGCGTCTTGTAAACAGATGAGACCCAGACAACTTTTCGGTAAAGCACATCATTCGACTGTTGACAGAAAATGGAATGAGGCCTAGAAAGAAAAGAACACTGTACCTACAGTCAAATAAGGTGTCGGTTCTAATATGTTTGTTTTTTTTATTGCTGCTAATGGCACTGGGTGCCTTGCTTGTGTGCAAGGTAGCATGAAATTTGAAGAGTACCAAAGGACTTTGAGTCGCAATGTAGTGTCCGGGGTCAGAAAGCTGTATTTTTATCCTAGGTCATGATCAGCAGGACAATGATCCCAAACATACTTCAAGAAGCACCCAGAAATGGATAGAAATAAAGCACTGGAGAGTTTTGAAGTGACAGTATTGAGTCCAGATCCAAATCCCATAGTATACCTGTGGAGACCTGTGGAGAGATCTTAAAATTGCTGTTGGGAGAAGGCACCCTTCAAACATAAGAGACCTGGAGCAGTCTGCAAAAGAAGAGTGGTCCAAAATCCCAGTCGAGCAGTGTAAGAAGCTTTTTTATGGTTATAGGTAGCCATTGATTACAGTTATTTATTCTAAAGGGGGTACAACCAAATATTAAGTTGAGGATGCAAACAATTTTGTCCCACCTATTTCTGAAGTTTTGTGTGATATTATGTCCATTTTGCCATGTTTTCTATTTTTTTTCCCCAAAAAATACACATATAGGAAATACCGGTAAATGTGTGCATAACAAAACATGTAGCTCCAATAATTTTCTGGGAGAAATATTTCATTTTCTAGAACAATTTCAGAGGTGCTAACACTTTAGGCCATGACTGTATGTGTTATGCCTGCTTTACACGCTTCAATAAATCTTTCAATCCGTCGTTGGGGTCAAGTTGTAAGTGACGCACATCCTGCATCGTTCGTGACGTATTTGCGTGTGACACCTACGTGCGATCAAGATTGAACGCAAATACGGTGATCGCATACACGTTGTTTATTCCTCATACATTGGACGTTTTGTTGTACGAACCTAGTCAATTGAAACGTGTGACATCCCTCATACGATTTTGATGTCTGAGGCTATGTGCGCAGGTGTGCGCTCTGCACTGCAGCTTAAAAAAGGTCCGCTTCAGAGCGCAGCTGAAAAGCTGCGTTCTGAAGCATCTCACAATGTCTGTCATTCACTAATCTCTGTCAGTCGGTCACTATCTCTGTCCCTCTCTCTCTGTCCATGTCAGTCTATCCCTCTTACCCCCTCTCTCATACTCACCGATCCCCGATCCCCGGCACGGCGCTGCACGGCATTCACACTGCTCCGGTGGCTTTTACTATTTTGAAAAAGCCGGCCGCCCATTAAACAATCTCGTATTCCCTGCTTTCCCCGCCCACCGGCGCCTATGATTGGTTGCAGTGAGACACGCCCCCACGCTGAGTGACAGGTGTCTCACTGCACCCAATCACAGCAGCCGGTGGGCGTGTCTATACTGTGCAGTGAAATAAATAATTAAATAATTAAAAAAAACAGCGTGCGGTCCCCCCCAATTTTAAAACCAGCCAGATAAAGCCATACGGCTGAAGGCTGGTATTCTCAGGATGGGGAGCTCCACGTTATGGGGAGCCCCCCAGCCTAACAGTATCAGCCAGCAGCCGCCCAGAATTGCCGCATACATTAGATGCGACAGTTCTGGGACTGTACCTGGCTCTTCCCGATTTGCCCTGGTGCGTTGGCAAATCGGGGTAATAAGGAGTTAATGGCAGCCCATAGCTGCCAATAAATCCTAGATTAATCATGTCAGGCGTCTCCCCGAGATACCTTCCATGATTAATCTGTAAGTGACAGTAAATAAACACACACACCCGAACAACCCTTTATTAGAAATAAAAAACACAAACATATACCCTGGTTCACCACTTTAATAAGCCCGAAAAAGCCCTCCATGTCTGGCGTAATCCACGGACCTCCAGCGTCGCATCCAGCTCTGCTGCATGAAGGTGACAGGAGCTGCAGAAGACACCGCCGCTCCTGTCACCTCCATGCAGCAACTGAAGACAGCCGCGCGATCAGCTGAGCTGTCACTGAGGTTACCCGCTGTCACTGGATACAGCGGTGGCCGCGGGTAACCTCAGTGACAGCTCAGCTGATTGCGCTACTCACCTCATTTGCTGCGTGGAGCTGACAGGAGCGGATGTGTCTTCTGCAGCTCCAGTCACCTCCATGCAGCAGAGCTGGATGCGACGCTGGAGGTCCGTGGATTACGCCAGACATGGAGGGCTTTTTCGGGCTTATTAAAGTGGTGAACCAGGGTATATGTTTGTGTTTTTTATTTCTAATAAAGGATTTTTTCGGGTGTGTGTGTTTATTTACTGTCACTTACAGATTAATCATGGAAGGTATCTCGGGGAGACGCCTGACATGATTAATCTAGGATTTAGTGGCAGCTATGGGCTGTCATTAACTCCTTATTACCCCGATTTGCCAACGCACCAGGGCAAATCAGGAAGGGCCGGGTACAGTCCCAGAACTGTCGCATCTAATGTATGCGGCAATTCTGGGTGGCTGCTGGCTGATATTGTTAGGCTGGGGGGCTCCCCATAACGTGGAGCTCCCCATCCTGAGAATACCAGCCTTCAGCCGTATGGCTTTATCTGGCTGGTATTAAAATTGGGGGGGACCGCACGCCGTTTTTTTAATTTATTTAATTATTTATGTCACTGCACAGTATAGACACGCCCACCGGCTGCTGTGATTGGGTGCAGTGAGACACCTGTCACTCAGCGTGGGGGCGTGTCTCACTGCAACCAATCATAGGCGCCGGTGGGCGGGGAAAGCAGGGAATACGAGATTGTTTAATGAGCGGCCGGCTTTTTCAAAATAGTAAAAGCCGCCGGAGCAGTGTGAATGCCATGCAGCGCCACGCCGGGGATCGGGGATCGGTGAGTATATGAGAGAGGGCTGCTCAATTCAGTTACTCAGGAGTTTAGCGGTCACCGGTGAGTCCTTCACCGGTGACCGCTAATCAGGACGCGGCACAGACAGAGCCGCAGCATGACAATGAAGTCGGGTGAAGTTAACCCGAGTTCATTCTGATCGTGCGGCTCTTTCTGTGTCTGCTGTCATCGGCCATCCAGCTCTGCTACATGGCTGTCTGTGTCTGCTGTTAGCGGCCATGTAGCAGATCTGAATGGCAGATGACATAGTAAAAACGCATCCCTACACATTACACACGCTTGGCAAATCAATAAATAAAAAAAAAAAAAGGGGGTTGCCCAATGCATACATCACAGAACACATGATCTAAAGGATCGCACACAAAATTGATCAATTTAACATAGACTACTAGCGCACGTGTGACAGCAAATGAACGACCTACGTGCGATCTCATTAAATCGCATATGCGACCTGGGCGTGTCACATCGCATACGAGATCGCACACCTAATTGTAAGGTGTAAAGCAGGCTTTAAAAGGAGTTGTGCCTTGACAACCTAATCAGGTGAGCACCTTCATTCTGTTTCTTCCTGGTTGTTATGGAGGGGAGACCCTTATGTCTTCTCCAGCCACTTTTACCCTATAATATCTAATATAGAGCATTGTAAAAATGATGAAACATAATAAGAAAACGTTCAAGGCAGACAAGCTACTTAAAGTTGACCAAAAGTGGGCATAAACACAATGATGCGAGTGCAATCTGACTTCTTATAGGATTGCACTCAACATATTTAGACACAAGTGTGAGTGAAGCCTCATATGACCAATCATGTGTAATTATTTAATTGCAAAAAAAAGTTTAAATTAAACATGAAAAGCCATTTTCCATTTAAGGGGGCTTTACACGCAGCGATATCGCTAGCAATATCGCTGGTGGAAGCACCCGCCCCCGTCGTTTGTGATTCACGGACAAATCGCTGCCCGTGGTGCACAACATCGTTAGGAGCCATCACACGGACTTACCTGCCTAGCGACGTCGCTGTGGCCGGCGAACCGCCTCCTTTCTAAGGGGCGGTTCGTGCGGTGTCACAGTGACGTCCCTAAGCGGCCGCCCAATAGAAGGGGAGGAGCGGAGATGAGGCCGTAACATCCCGCCCACCTTCTTCCTTCCTCATTGCCGGTGGCCGCAGGTAAGCTGTAGTTCGTCGTTCCCGAGGTGTCACATGTAGCGATGTGTGCTGCCTCGGGAACGACGAACAACCTGCGTCCTCAACAATCAACGATTTTTTGAAAATGAGCGACGTGTCAACGATGGACTATTTGGTGGGTATTTTCCATCATTAACGGCCGCTCGTTGGTGTCACACGCAACAATGTCGCTAACGATGCCGGATGTGCATCACGGAATCCGTGACAGCGGCGATATATCGTTAGATACGTCGTTGCGTGTAACGAGGCCTTTAGCCCTGACTGAAAATTTAAATAGCCCACCATTTGTATATGGAGTTCCTAAACACCTAATTATTTCAATGGTTCCAGACTGCAAACAAACTCTTTGTAGTCTGACTAAACAGTTATATTTTACTCCTCTATGCTCCTTGTATCTTACTAACATAAAACAGTAGAAGAAGAATCAGATTGGATGGGATGGCACATGAAGTGCGGATCAGAATATACAAGAGTTATTTGTTAACTTGGTGGCCTATAGGTCTACATGGAAGCTGTATATACAAAACTTTCTTCAATGCTATTAAGAAAGTTGTTAATTCTTAATTTTAGATCTACAAACCAATACAAACATTATTCACATGCATAATGATTGTAGCCTACAGCAACAACTGCAGGTATGTACGGTATGGACAATAAGGTCAATATTTTCCAAGAAATTAGAAAAAATGGTCAATAGTCAAGCCTTCCTTTCTATTGACCAGCTGTATACATAGACTAATCATATTTATTTTATCATGAATAACATATTTAAGGTGGCTTGCTGCCACAAACATTGCCACACCTGTCAATGAGCTGGACTTACTGTATAACTCTGCTGCTTTGAAGTTATAGGGCTGAGCGGCAATACTACATATAACATATGCCTAAGTGTGGTGCTGACTTTGAAAAAAAAAGCAACAATATTTTTTTCTAATTCTGGAAAATCCCTTTAAAAGGAAACTGTCAACAGGTTTTTGCTATGTAATCTGAAGACAGCAAGAGATAGGTTTAAACAGATATTTCAGCAATGTGTCATTTAATAAGCTGTGTGTTGTTTTTTACTTACAGTGAAGCTTTTAATCAGTAGGACATTATTATTGCTGTGACTAGCTGCCTTGTGCCAAGTCGTCCAACCATGGCTCCTCCTCTGAAAAGCAGCTCACTGTCAATAGACAATGTACATAGAAAGCTATGGTGTGGCTGGAGTTAGCTTTCTGAGCTTCACCACATGCTCCATCTAAGAACTCTGTGTGATGCGGTGTTCAGCGTTGCATTCACTGGGTGTCATGGCAGTATCACACTGCAGAGTTTGACAGGCAGCCAGGGATTTCTTAGTTGCATAGCCTATCATGGGCATCGGCTGGGTCTGGCTGTGCTGTTCTCCAGTTCAGCAGGAGTTAATTCCTGCTGGGAGCTCCGGCTGCTGATTATTATCCTCAGCTGCCTGCATCCTTTATAAGGTTCTGGATTCTGAGGCTGAGTCCCGGAAATAGCTTCTGCTTCCTTGGTTCCAGTGATTTTCATATTCTATGGTAAAGTTGCGGGTCTGTGTGGTGTGTGAGTCCTCCAGTTGTTCATTTATTTCTTACCCCTTTTACTTACTCCCCAGTTCACATACTGTCCCTCCTTTGCGTTTGAGTGCAGTATGCACAAGTTTTTGTTTACCCTTGTTTGTACCTAGTTGTGGGGTTTTGGTTACTGGGTTTCTGGCCCGCTCCCAGGGTGGGGGGGAGTAGTACCAGGGCTCAGACAGGAGACAGGACCATGCTGGGGACTCGAACCTGGCTACCATTGAGCCTACCTTCAAGATAAGGGACAGAGCAGGGGCTCCAGTCATAGGGTCAGCCTAGGAGCCCCTGTTCCATCTGTACATACCCCGTGACACTCTGATTGTGTCACAAATGCTGCATCATGGTTTCTTAAGACATTATGCTGCTCTCAGATGAGGTAGCAAATCCTGGTGACAGATTCCCTTTAATTTAGCTGCCCATTGTTTCTTTCATTGCAAATACAGTTCCTTTGTATTGCTCCATGTGTACTTGACTAGATAAGTTAGATACTTGGTCAATCCTGACCAAACAGTCAGGTTTGGACAACTTTTATGTATTGTGTATGACCACCTTATTGTAATTCAGTGCCCATGCATCTTGTCATTCTAAGTCATGCCTCTGTGGTTTGCACTATTAACTACTCTTCAATTGTCTCTGTTGTTGGGAAACATAAACTGGTATGTGACCTCAAGAAGCAGGGAACTTTGAAAGTTCCTTTTACAACCTGGGTGCTAGGCTTTACTGCAATAATAATGCAAAGCAATACAACTAGAATTGATGTCAAAACATATGAGTACAGAAATTTTAGATTGTTGTGTTCAAAGACCATGCTTTTATTAATCATTTCTTAACCTTTAAAGCATGAGGTGTATTTTGGTTTTCAGAATAATATACATAAATAAAGCAGTCAGGGCTGTGTTGACATCTAGGTTGTGCCACAAGTTCAGAAGCAGAGTGCAGCAGTTAACATCAACTTGTCATCAGCTGCTGCACTCTGCATAAGAATATTAATAAAGCTCTCAGTATGATTAAGTGATTTTTGTCCTCTCGGTTGCTGCCTATGCAGAGCGCAAGAGCTAATGACAAACTCCTCTTTGTTGCTTTATGCTTACTAGGCAGCAACTGAGATGACATAGGCAGCAGTGTACCATCCTGCAGCTATCAATCTGACTTCTCACTGGTATTTTTATGAGAGAAGGGACAAATATCTGGGCGATCTGTGCTAAATTTAAAACAGTGTTCCCTGTAAAGTAGAAAAAAGGAAACAAGCAAATCCCTAACATTATAATAAACTTTAATCACTTTATTAAGACCAGTTCATGCCGGTCTTGAAAAGGGGGCGAGTTGGGTGTGAGGCACCTGATTCAGTAAGAGGTGCACACCTCTTAATAAATGATGCGAGATGAAGTGTCCTGTGCCTCGCCACAAATCTTAAGGCCCCGTCACACTAAGCAACATCGCTAGCAACATCGCTGCTAACGAACAACTTTTGTGACGTTGCTAGCGATGTTGCTGTGTGTGACATCCAGCAACAACCTGGCCCCTGCTGTGAGGTCGTTGGTTGTTGCTGAATGTCCTGGGCCATTTTTTAGTTGTTGCTGTCCCGCTGTGAAGCACAGATCGCTGTGTGTGACAGCGAGACAGCAACAACTAAATGTGCAGGCAGCAGGAGCCGGCTTCTGCGGAGGCTGGTAACCAATGTAAACATCGGGTAACCAAGAAGCCCTGTCCTTGGTAACCCGATATTTACCTTTGTTACCAGCCTCCGCCGCTCTCACTGTCAGTGCCGACTCCTGCTCTGTGCACATGTAGCTGCAGGACACATCGGGTTAATTAACCCGATGTGTGCTGTAGCCAGGAGAGCAGGGAGCCAGCGCTAAGCATTGTGCGCTGCTCCCTGCTCTGTGCACATGTAGCTGCAGCACACATCGGGTTAATTAACCCGATGTGTGCTGTAACTAGGAGAGCAGGGAGCCAGCGCTAAGCAGTGTACGCTGCTCCCTGCTCTCTGCACGTGTAGCTCAGTGCACTGGTAACCAAGGTAAATATCGGGTTGGTTACCCGATATTTACCTTTACCAAGCGCAGCATCTTCCACGCGGCGCTGGGGGCTGGTCACTGGTGAGCTCACCAGCAACTCGTGTAGCGACGCTCCAGCGATCCCTGCCAGGTCAGGTTGCTGGTGGGATTGTAGCGGGGTGCCAGGGGTGCCTCCGGGCTTGTAGTCGTGGCCCTTGCTGTCAGGCTTACCCCTGGCGCCACCGTCACTGGGGGGACAGGAGATGCCTTGGTGGGGCAGAGTGTGGTGGTGGTGCAGGTGTTGTCCGGCGCACAAACACTCTTCAGGCATGGTTCAATGCAATTAACAAACATCTTTATTCTTCACAAAGCTCCACACGAGGCAATAAGGTGATGATACGCTTCCTTCAGCTGGGGAAAGCCTGTCCTTGCGTCCCCTCCAGTGGGGATGTGCCTGACTACTCCTCTTCGCCTGGCTCCCACTTCTGGCTACCCACAGCCCGGACCCACACCGGACTGCTTCACCTTATGAGGTTCCACCCGCTCCTGTTCTCTCCGGCTTTCTGTCCTTCAGCTCCCACACTCTGCCCCGGCTCTGCTGCTCCGCTCCCGTCCCCGAGACAACTGCTCTCCTGATCTTTTCCTTCCTTCTCAACCCTTGCTCTGCCTTCCCCCTTGCTTCTGCCGGCTCCTCCTCCCCACTGTGGTGACAGCCGTCCCACCCGGCCACTAGGGGTACCCTAACACAATACACATGCAGATACAAATAAAACATTTTTATTAATTACAATTCCGGGTTATCTCAGCTCCCTCCTGTAGGGAGTATGCTCACCCACTACACGCCTCCCCTCTTAAAATCCGAGCCTCCCGGCAAGGCTCCAACTATAACCACATAAAATGTAAACACAGACATAACATGGTGATAACCTTCAGCCCAGTCCACAACAGGCGGCCCGTACGGGGAAAAGGGGCACCAGTCCAGCGCCCGGTCCTCGGCAGCGCCCGGCGGCTTAACAGCGCTCCCGGTCTTTGCTGGCGCCCGGAGGCTTAACAGCGCTCCCGGTCTTTGCTGGCGCCCGGAGGCTTAGCAGCGCTCCCGGTCTTTGATGGCGACCGGAGGCTTAACAGCGCTCCCGGTCTTTGATGGCGAGCAACAGGCATGTAAAACTTGTAACAAACTGCAAACTCTTCGCCCTGCGGAGGAGTCCCTGGCTCAGTCTGGCAGCGAACTCTCTCCGGGCTTTAGCAACTGGAACACAAACTTCTGCCTGTCAATCAACAATACCGGTCTTCATACAAGCCGTCTGAGGCGATCTACTCCGGAGGCCAGGACCGCTTCCATTCGGCCGCCTGGGCCTGGATGTAGGCGCCCAGGGACTGCCCAGGTTGTCGGCGTACCCTCCGGAAAGATACGGGAGCGAAAGGGGGCTCCGATGACGTGGCCTCTTCGGTTCCCGGCGGGGGTGATGAAGTCGCTACCCGGGGTGGTTGAGGCACGGGTTGCGGCACATCCAGGACGATTACCGGACGATTGGTAACGCTCTGATTAACCGCCACCACCGGGGTACTCTTTTCTGGGTCAGCGGTCGGGCCAGACTGCACCTCCGGTGTGACCGCCAAGGTGCGCCTGGAATGGGAGGCATCGGTCGACATCGGTTTTGGTGGTGCTCGTCGCCGGTTCTGGCATTCCTCCCATTCCACTTCCTGCTGCCACTGAGCAGCCTCTTGTGCGGTGGGTACCCGGGTCACCCCAACCGCAAACAGGCCCCGGCAACCCACTTCCCTCAGGAACCGTACCTTCTCCCCTTGGTACAGGGTATGCAGTCTCTGTGGGAGGCCTTCTGTATCTAAATGTACTCGGTTGTAGAAGTAGTCGTCCCCGGTCTCGCCGTCCCGGATGAAGCCGTACCCCTCTCTTTGGTTGAATTTCACCACCACTCCGGTGGTGTACTGCTGCTCAAATTCCTCGCTCCGGGGACCCGCCATCATCTCCCGGGCGACGGTCTCGGCGAGCAGCCGCTCCTGTACTGGATCCGGCTCAGGTAAAGGCGTCAGGGTCGGTGTAGAAGCTGGAGGAAATGGAGGCGGGCTTGCTTTTCCCGCTCTTGAGCATACTCCACCCCCAGTCTCACACCTCAGGTCGACCCCTCCGCGGTGGCACTTCTTTCTTCTTACAACACCGCCCACTTCACATGTCTTCTTACGTGCCCTGGGACCGGCACCTCCCCTCTTTGGGCGGAGTACTCCGAACTTCTTTTTCGGCACTGGCCAGCCCCAGGCTCTTCTTTTGGCGCCAACTTTTCGCGCGCTTTCTGCATCTTCACAGACGACGGCCATCTTGCCGCCATCTTGTGCCCGGTCCAACGCTGCAGGCACTGCTTCTTCTTCCCACCATGGGACTGGGAATCTTCTCCAATAGTCCGGATCCTGTGCCCTAGGCACCACTTGATCTCCGGCTTCTTGGGTCCCAGGCATGGAATTCGCATCCTGCCGACTACGCCACATGTAACGGGGTGCCAGGGGTGCCTCCGGGCTTGTAGTCGTGGCCCTTGCTGTCAGGCTTACCCCTGGCGCCACCGTCACTGGGGGGACAGGAGATGCCTTGGTGGGGCAGAGTGTGGTGGTGGTGCAGGTGTTGTCCGGCGCACAAACACTCTTCAGGCATGGTTCAATGCAATTAACAAACATCTTTATTCTTCACAAAGCTCCACACGAGGCAATAAGGTGATGATACGCTTCCTTCAGCTGGGGAAAGCCTGTCCTTGCGTCCCCTCCAGTGGGGATGTGCCTGACTACTCCTCTTCGCCCGGCTCCCACTTCTGGCTACCCACAGCCCGGACCCACACCGGACTGCTTCACCTTATGAGGTTCCACCCGCTCCT
The DNA here is from genome assembly GCF_048569485.1 of Anomaloglossus baeobatrachus. NCBI lineage: Eukaryota > Metazoa > Chordata > Amphibia > Anura > Aromobatidae > Anomaloglossus > Anomaloglossus baeobatrachus. Next base: position 583,395,027 of record NC_134353.1, on the reverse strand, counting down.
GTTCTCTCCGGCTTTCTGTCCTTCAGCTCCCACACTCTGCCCCGGCTCTGCTGCTCCGCTCCCGTCCCCGAGACAACTGCTCTCCTGATCTTTTCCTTCCTTCTCAACCCTTGCTCTGCCTTCCCCCTTGCTTCTGCCGGCTCCACCTCCCCACTGTGGTGACAGCCGTCCCACCCGGCCACTAGGGGTACCCTAACACAATACACATGCAGATACAAATAAAACATTTTTATTAATTACAATTCTGGGTTATCTCAGCTCCCTCCTGTAGGGGGTATGCTCACCCATTACACGATCGCTGGAGTGTCGCAGTGTGACATCTCACCAGCAACCTCCTAGCAACTTACCAGCGATCCCTATCGTTGTTGGGATCGCTGGTAAGTTGCTTAGTGTGACTGGACCTTTACTCCAGTCAGAGATTTGTGGCGTAAGAAATCACACCTGTCATCATGTTTTTGACGAGCGGGGGGCACCATGGACCCTTCCCGCCCACCTGCACCTATAAGATTGCTACGTTTCAAAGCTTTTTATGCCACAATTAAGCATAAAAGCTCTAATGAATTGGGTTAGCAATAGGGCTAGAGATGGGACTAGGTTTAAGGACAGAATTAGGTTGTATGTAATAAAAAAATGAGAATATATAATTTTATTATTAAAATGTTATGTCTAACAGTGTCGAGATTAGTGAGTACAAAAAAACTTGCCTTTCCCAGGGCACTAGCAACCCACACTACACCACTGCATCCGTTACCTAACTAATACAATGCCAAAATGAGCATTGACCCAGTCAGATATAGAACGTTTCATTAAATCCTGGTCTGTGTTAAGTTACTGTTTAGTTTGGTTAGGAAACAAGTTACTGTTTAGTTTGGTTAGGAAACAAGTTACTGTTTAGTTTGGTTAAGGAACAGGTTGACCTTTGGTGGAATCTACGGTATTTTCTTCTTATTCCCAGATAGCCATGTCCCAATAGGAATGTAATTGTTCCAGAACAATTCGCAAATAGCTTTTTTTTTTTTAATCTTTTTATGGCCATTTTGATGACCATATCAATAAGTCCAAATTCATCTTTTTACTATGGTATTATATTGGTAAGCTAAGTTACATGGGGTTATCTTGGCCCGTCATTTTTAAGCTGAGCTTTTGAATCATTAATTTGTTTCTAAAATAAAGCTTACTTATACTACAAATCAGTGAGCCTCCTGCCATCCGAGATTTCTTTCCACCTTTTGCAGTGCCGTACATAAAACTCAACATATTGTTAAGACTTCTTACATATGTATAAATATTATCTAAATTATATTAATATTTAGACTAAGCTTTAAGGATTTAGTCTAGGAGCACGTTCACGTCACAGAATTATGTCCATGGTAGGAAAATATTTTAAATATAGATCTGTTTTTGTTGTAAGATACATTTCACAGTAACTAGTTTTTATTTCTGCTGCTCCTTTGACAGTATTATCTCTACTGATCCATTACATTCAATGCCTAAAACACTTTCACCACTTTTGCTTTGGACATTGAACTAAATAAGAACATCACTAGATAGAAATATAGATAGATAAATAGATAATATATAGACTGATAAAAAGATATATATATATATATATTAGAAGATGGCCCGATTCTAACGCATCGGGTATTCTAGAATTTATTCTGTAGTTAATGTATGATTTGTGTTATACAGTTAGGTCCAGAAATATTTGGACAGTGACACAAGTTTTGTTATTTTAGCTGTTTACAAAAACATGTTCAGAAATACAATTATATATATATATAATATGGGCTGAAAGTGCACACTCCCAGCTGCAATATGAGAGTTTTCACATCCAAATCGGAGAAAGGGTTTAGGAATCATAGCTCTGTAATGCATAGCCTCCTCTTTTTCAAGGGACCAAAAGTAATTGGACAAGGGACTCTAAGGGCTGCAATTAACTCTGAAGGCGTCTCCCTCGTTAACCTGTAATCAATGAAGTAGTTAAAAGGTCTGGGGTTGATTACAGGTGTGTGGTTTTGCATTTGGAAGCTGTTGCTGTGACCAGACAACATGCGGTCTAAGGAACTCTCAATTGAGGTGAAGCAGAACATCCTGAGGCTGAAAAAAAAGAAAAAATCCATCAGAGAGATAGCAGACATGCTTGGAGTAGCAAAATCAACAGTCGGGTACATTCTGAGAAAAAAGGAATTGACTGGTGAGCTTGGGAACTCAAAAAGGCCTGGGCGTCCACGGATGACAACAGTGGTGGATGATCGCCGCATACTTTCTTTGGTGAAGAAGAACCCGTTCACAACATCAACTGAAGTCCAGAACACTCTCAGTGAAGTAGGTGTATCTGTCTCTAAGTCAACAGTAAAGAGAAGACTCCATGAAAGTAAATACAAAGGGTTCACATCTAGATGCAAACCATTCATCAATTCCAAAAATAGACAGGCCAGAGTTAAATTTGCAGAAAAACACCTCATGAAGCCAGCTCAGTTCTGGAAAAGTATTCTATGGACAGATGACACAAAGATCAACCTGTACCAGAATTATGGGAAGAAAAAAGTTTGGAGAAGAAAGGGAACGGCACATGATCCAAGGCACACCACATCCTCTGTAAAACATGGTGGAGGCAACGTGATGGCATGGGCATTCATGGCTTTCAATGGCACTGGGTCACTTGTGTTTATTGATGACATAACAGTAGACAAGAGTAGCCGGATGAATTCTGAAGTGTACAGGGATATACTTTCAGCCCAGATTCAGCCAAATGCCGCAAAGTTGATTGGACGGCGCTTCATAGTACAGATGGACAATGACCCCAAGCATACAGCCAAAGCTACCCAGGAGTTCATGAGTGCAAAAAAGTGGAACATTCTGCAATGGCCAAGTCAATCACCAGATCTTAACCCAATTGAGCATGCATTTCACTTGCTCAAATCCAGACTTAAGACGGAAAGACCCACAAACAAGCAAGACCTGAAGGCTGTGGCTGTAAAGGCCTGGCAAAGCATTAAGAAGGAGGAAACCCAGCGTTTGGTGATGTCCATGGGTTCCAGACTTAAGGCAGTGATTGCCTCCAAAGGATTCGCAACAAAATATTGAAAATAAAAATATTTTGTTTGGGTTTGGTTTATTTGTCCAATTACTTTTGACCTCCTAAAATGTGGAGTGTTTGTAAAGAAATGTGTACAATTCCTACCAGATATTTTTGTTCAAACCTTCAAATTAAACGTTACAATCTGCACTTGAATTCTGTTGTAGAGGTTTCATTTCAAATCCAATGTGGTGGCATGCAGAGCCCAACTCGCAAAAATTGTGTCACTGTCCAAATATTTCTGGACCTAACTGTATATATAGATGTTGTTGTGTGTAGTTGCCAAGTGTTTGTGTAGGGGCTGTAAATGTTCTGGGTGTGGGGGTGTGTGAGAGCGGTGTTGTTTGTGTGTTGCGTTGTGTGTGTGTGGTGCTGTGTGTGTTGCGCGGTTTGTGTGGGTGTGTGTGTTTTGGGGGGAGGTATGTTTTGTGCAGTGTGTGTGTTGGAGGAGTAGTCTTGGGGGGAGAGGAGTATAATAGGAGGAGTAGTCCTGGGGAGAGAGGAGTATAATAGGAGGAGTAGTCCTGGGGGTGAGCAGTATAATAGGAGGAGGAGTTCTGGGGGGAGAGGAGTATAATAGGAGGAGTAGTCCTGGAGGTTGAGCAGTATAATAGGAGGGGTAGTCCTGGGGGGAGAGGAGTATAATAGGAGGAGTAGTCCTGGGGAGAGAGGAGTATAATAGGAGGAGTAGTCCTGGAGGTGAGCAGTATAATAGGAGGGGTAGTCCTGGGGGGAGAGGAGTATAATAGGAGGAGTAGTCCTGGGGAAACAGGAGTATAATAGGAGGTGTAGTCCTGGGGCGAGTGGAATATAATAGGAGGAGTAGTCCTGGGGAAAGAGGAGTATAATAGGAGGAATAGTCCTGGGGGGAGAGGAGTATAATAGGAGGAGTAGTCCTGGGGCGAGTGGAATATAATAGGAGGTGTAGTCCTGAGGGGAGAGGCATATAATAGGAGGAATAGTCCTGGGGGGAGAGGAGTATAATAGGAGGAGTAGTCCTGGGGGAGAGGAGTATAATAGGAGGTGTAGTCCTGAGGGGAGAGGAGTATAATAGGGGGAGTAGTCCTGGGAGAGAAGTGTATAATAGGAAGAGTAGTCCTGGGGGGAGTGGAGTATAATAGGAAGAATAGTCCTGGGGAAAGAGGAGTATAATAGGAGGAATAGTCCTGGGGGGAGAGGAGTATAATAGGAGGAGTAGTCCTGGGGCGAGTGGAATATAATAGGAGGTGTAGTCCTGAGGTGAGAGGCGTATAATAGGAGGAATAGTCCTGGGGGGAGAGGAGTATAATAGGAGGAGTAGTCCTGGGGGAGAGGAGTATAATAGGAGGTGTAGTCCTGAGGGGAGAGGAGTATAATAGGGGGAGTAGTCCTGGGGGAGAAGTGTATAATAGGAAGAGTAGTCCTGGGGGGAGTGGAGTATAATAGGAAGAATAGTCCTGGGGGGAGAGCAGTATAATAGGAGGAGTAGTCCTGGAGTGAGAGGAGTATAATAGGAGGAGTAGTCCTGGGGAGAGAGGACGATAATAGGAGGAGTAGTTCTGGGGAAAGAGGAGTATAATAGGAGGTGTAGTCCTGAGGGGAGAGGAGTATAATAGGAGGAATAGTCCTGGGGGGAGAGGAATATAATAGAAGGAGTAGTCCTGGGGGGAGAGGAGTATAATAGAAGAAGCAGTCCTGGGGAGAGAGGAGGATAATAGGAGGAGGAGTCCTGGGGGGAGAGGAGTATAATGGGAGGAATAGTCCTGGGGGGAGAGGAGTATAATAGGAAGAGTAGTCCTGGGGAGAGAGGAGTATAATAGGAGGAGTAGTCCTGGGGAGAGAGGAGGATAATAGGAGGAGTAGTCCTGGGGGGAGAGGAGTATAATAGGAGGAGTAGTCCTGGGGGGAGAGGAGGATAATAGGAGGAGTACTCCTGGGGGGAGAGGAGGATAATAGAAGGAGTAGTTCTGGCGGCAGAGGTGTATAATAGGAGGAGTAGCCCTGGGGAGAGAGGAGGATAATAGGAGTAGTCCTGGGGGAGAGGAGGATAATAGGAGGAGCAGTCCTGGGCAGAGAGGAGTATAATAGGAGGAGTAGTCCTGGGGAGAGAGGAGTATAATAGGAGGAGTAGTCCTGAGGGGAGAGGAGGATAATAGGAGGAGTAGTCCTGGGGGGAGAGGCGTCTAATAGGAGAAGTAGTCCTGGGGGGAGAGGAGTCTAATAGGAGGAGTAGTCCTGAGGGGGGAGGAGTCTAATAGGAGGAGTAGTCCTGGGGGGAGGAGTCTAATAGGAGAAGTAGTCCTGGGGAGGAGTCTAATAGGAGTAGTAGTCCTGAGGGGAAGAGTATAATAGGATGAGTAGTCCTGGGGGGAGAGGAATCTAATAGGAGGAGTAGTCCTGTGGGGGAGGAGTATAATAGGAGGAGTAGTCCTGGGGAGAGAGGAGTATAATAGGAGGAGTAGTCCTGGGGAGAGAGTATAATAGGAGGAGTAGTCCTGGGGGGAAGTGTCTAATAGGTGGAGTAGTCCTGGGGGGAGGTGTCTAATAGGTGGAGTTGTCCTGGGGGGAGGTGTCTAATAGGTGGAGTAGTCCTGGGGGGGTTGGTGTCTAATAGGTGGAGTAGTCCTGGGGGGAGGTGTCTAATAGGTGGAGTAGTCCTGGGGGGAGGTGTCTAATAGGTGGAGTAGTCCTAGGGGGAGGTGTATAAGTGCCCAATGTGTGTGGGGGTGTGGCCGAGTGAACACAGTGTGCGGGGGCGTGGTCGAGCAGGCACAGTGTGCGGGGAGCGTGGCCGAGCGGGCACAGTGTGCGGGGGGCGTGGCCGAGTGGGCACAGTGTGCGGGGGGCATGGCAGAGCGGGCACAGTGTGCAGGGGACCGTGGCCGAGCGGCCACAGTTAGCGGGGGGCATGGCCGAGCCGCCACAGTGTGCGGGGGGCGTGGCTGAACGGCCAATGCGTGCGGGGGACGGGGCCGGGCCGAGCCGAGCGACTAATGCGTGCGGGGGGCGGGTCCGGGCCAAGCCGAGCGGCCAATGCGACAGAATAAGGCAATTATATATATATATATATATATATATATATATATATATATATATATATATATAAAAATATACCATATAGATATATATTGATATATATATATATATATATATACACAAACGATAGATTACAGATATATATATATATATATATATATATATATATATATATACATACGATAGATTATAGATAAATAGATAGATACCGTGTTTTTCCAGAAATAAGACATTCCCAAAAAATAAGCCCTAGCAGGGATTTTCATCATTTTCAGAGCAAGGCTTAAATATAAGACATCCCCCGAAAATAAGCCCTAGTCGCGGTTTAATAATGAAGCATCCATGCAGCTAAAAAAGTTAAAGATAATGCAGGACCCTTCATTATATACAGTGGAGTCCCGGCAATCACACTCACCAGACGCCGAGCGGGAGTCTCTGCAGAGATCGCACCCCCACACACATCCGATTTCACACACAAACATTAGATCACACACACACACACATCAGATCACACACACACTCCCCACATCCAGCAACACCAATTTCTTCTCGCCGGCAGAATCCTAAGAGGCAGTGCAGTGGAGCTCAAGGACGTGCAAGTGCAATGCTTTCTTACAGGACCTGCAGACACGTGACTTCTTCCCATCTATCCCTGCGGCCGGATGGATTCTGTAACGCTGGATGTGATGAATGAGTGAGTGTGTGAGTCCGTATGTGTGTGTGATCTGATGTAAGTGATCTGATGTGTGTTTATGATGTGTGTCGGCCAGAAGCAGGGGAGGACGGCGTGCAGCATACCTGATTGGAGTACAAACCAAAGATCACAGGAGGACCTGGTAGCCACGCAGCTGTTCGGGGTCTGGTAAGTATGAGTCTCCTGGGAAGGGGGGAACATACTTTTTTGGTGGGGTAAACCCTCCCCCACACCATGTTACTCCAAAAATAAGCCCTAGTGCTTTTTTTGGGGGCAAAAAAAGTATAAGACAGTGTCTTATTTTTGGAAAAAGACGATAGATAGATAATAGCTAGATAGATAGAATTACTATGTTTGGTTTTGATATCCTCTCAGTCCTTACCTTGGTAGGAAGACACTCTCCACTACGTAGAAGTCTTGCATAAGCACATCTCTGTCAGGTTTGGATGTAAGGTTACCTACAGTGTAGCCTATTCCCAACTGAATAGTCCCTTTTATCGCTGATGATGCTGTCTGTAAAGAGAATATACAGAGATTAATTAGTTTTCTCTAATACTGTGTTTTATCACAAGTCTTCTGAATTATTACAGTTTTTCAGTAAGTCACTATTTACTGACATCAGCAGTGAATGACTATACCATTATGAGTCCCAATTTCATAGGCCATATATGCCATCTCCCTGCTCAGCATCCAGGAAAGCATTCTCTTACTGCTTTATGTACTACTGCTCCTTCTGTCCACAGAGATTGACAACATTTCTAATGTTTGGGGCAGATACATGGCCTTTAAACAATATTCCTGTGACGAAAAGAGAGATGCCATTTCATGCTGACCTAAGGGCCTACATCCAATTCTCAGCCTATTTGTTAGCTCACACTACAAGCAAAGATAATGGGATCAAACAAATCTAGGTTGCCTACCTTTATTGGTAAAGTCACAAAAATATTATTACTGAACTATAAGGCTCATTCACACAACAGCATGTGATCAGTATGTTTTCTTCTTCTTTCTATTCATTTTAAGTAGTAGGTTGAAAAAAATGAGAAGATGTATTACAATTAATAGATTATTCTGTGTTTAGGATCTATTTCTGTGACAGATTTACAATGTTATATTCTTCTTTTAATTGAATCCATTTCTGATTTCAGCTTAAAAACATTGACTAAGTTTAAGTAATCATGTTTAATTAATCTTTTATCTTTTGGTCTCAGTGGTTATAATGTGATTGTCTAGTTGTGCTTTATATGGTTAGTCACACATGTTAAATGTGTAATGGTTGTCTATCACTTTCAAACAGCTTCTTAATAAGCCAAGGGAAGCGATAAAGAAAGAAAAAAAGGGGAATACTTACCAGAACAGCACCAACCCTACATATTGGGCGCTGTACTCCCCCATCACTCTTCTGGCATCAATGCTCAATGGGGGGTTGTCATTTAACTGCTCCAGCCAATTAAAAGCCATTAATTAGCTGCAGCCATCATATTCCGTTTGAGCAGAAGATGTCAGCTCACATGGAAATGTGAAGGCTCCAGCCAATCAAAAGCCACTAATTGGCTTGACATCCCCACCACCATCTATTGCCAGATGTTGATGCTCGGATTCCGGCTGGTTGCACCATTGAAGCCCTCACAGAAATGTGAAGGCTCCAGCCAATCAATAGCCACTAATTGGCTTAACATCCCCACCACCATCTATTGCCAGATGTTGATGCTTGGATTCTAGCCGGTTGCACCATTGCAGCCCTCATATTCTGTTTGAGCAGAAGAAGCCAGCTCACACGGAAATGTGAAGGCTCCAGCTAATCAACAGCAACTAATTCACTTCACAGCCCCACCACCATCCATTGGCGGATGTTGATGCTCGGATTTTGGCCAGTTGCACCATTGCGAGAAGTAAGAAAGTAAGTAAGAATCCTTTTTTTATTTCTACCCCCAACATGGGAACATTAAGGAAATTATTGAAACCACTTTAAGTGTTTGTCAATCTGCATGAATTTCTGTCTGATCTTAATTCAAGATATTGGCAAAACTCTCTGATAGTGACACAACACTCCAGCGCTGATGTCCTATTTCCTTCCAATAGACACAGTCTGTGAAATTGGCTACCAACAAACTGGTTGGGGGGCAATCTAACAAATTATCGGATCAAACTTGGGCCAATGTTATTCTATTACAAAAAAGAAACAAAACCGCTCACCACTGCAGAGACAAGCCTGAATATATCCTCCTGTTAGTCCCCTTTGGTCCGGCACGGATTACGGCAGCAAGCCGAGAAGATAATAGAAGAAAGCAGTGGAAAAATCCAGCTGGACTCCAAAGGGATAAATAAAAATGCTTCTTTATTTATATCAACTCGATTAAAAATATATATCCATTTCTCAAGTAAAGACACCGGCTTGTTCACACTGATGCATGGCAGATGTATACTACTACGCGTTTCGGCGGAACGCCTTCCTCGGGTCAACAATCATGACCTGAGGAAGGCGTTCCGCCGAAACGCGTATTAGTATACATCTGCCATGCATCAGTGTGAACAAGCCGGTGTCTTTACTTGAGAAATGGATATATATGTTTAATCGAGTTGATATAAATAAAGAAGCATTTTTATTTATCCCTTTGGAGTCCAGCTGGATTTTTCCACTGCTTTCTAATGTTATTCTATGGGGCATGTCAAATTTTTTCCATGTACTGATTTTGTCTAAGGAAAAAATTTGCAGCATATCCGAGTTGCATCCAAAAATCAGATCACACTCGGCCATGCATGTTAATGAGTTTGTGAAAAAATTGGACTGCAATTTTTTTACCATCAAACTCTGATCAGAGTATATCAGACCAATTTTATCGAATGAAAAAAATACAATTGTGTGACCCTAGCCTTACACAGGATAGTGAGGAGAAAGAGAGGGAGAAATCGCTGATCGTTTGCAAAACATAGGGCTGTATTCATCATTTGCGGTTTTTTTAAGTCACTTTTCTTTATTTGTCTTGTAGTATTCTAAAAAAAAAATGTAAAAACACATATAAAATAGACTTTAAAAATGGGGCAAAATAAAAGAAGAATTAGGCAAAATTAATAAACGGCTAAAAAATAGTAAACAAAATGTGCAAATAATTAATAAATCAGGTCCATGAAGAATATTTCTTTAGATATTTCTCAGTTGTAATTGTAATGTCAGGTTAAATAGAATAAAAACGGAAGGAATTTAAATGTAACTTTATAGGTTGTTTTATAAATGCTTTTGTCTTATGTCTCAAGGATTGACTTTATCGACTTTCTGTGAGGAGATAGGAAATACAGGTGGACAAGGCCTAATGTAAAGTCTGTTGTGGCTCCAGTAAGAGTGAATTAAACATTGAGAGGATTATTGTACTAATCCTTCAAGTCTCATTTTAAAATTAAGACATCCACTTTATTGCTTCCTTCCTTGAGAAGTGTAATTTCAATAAACGAACAAGCTACTAAAAAATAAACAAGGTAAACATCACACACTGTATATCGTCATTACGAAGGGATGAAGCTAATCTTAGGACCAGCAGATATGGTTATACTGTAGTCTGTAGACTGTGAGCCCTCGCGGGCAGGGTTCTCTCTCCTCCTATACTAGTCTGTCTTGTACTGTTAATGATTGTTGTACATATACCCTCTCTCACTTGTAAAGCGCCATTGAATAAATGGCGCTATAATAATAAATAATAATAATAATAATAGTCTGATATATTAGTGATATTATCTTACTTTTTGCAAAGCAAAATTATGAATCAATTCACATAAAAATCAGTTTTAACTTAGTATCCCCAAACACTTGACAAGTGCTAGATAAGTTACTTTATTTTCGCATGTTATTCTATCTGGTACAGGCCTGGCATGAAAAAAAAGAAACAAAAAAACAACAATCTGGCCAAAATCACTAGTTGATATTTTTTTTCTGTGTAGCTTGCATGGCCACTATGATTTCCCTATTCTCCCTCCCTGTATACATCCTCTCACTCACAACTTGTCGGGGATCACAGGCCACGCCACCCATGACATCATTGTTCAGAGCATTGCCTCCTGCATGCAGAGCTGTGCTTGATTGACACGTTATATTCTGTTCCCAGCACAGACAGGAAAACTCTGTACTCTGTGCTTTGTACAGTCTGTAGCTGGTAGTAAGCAGGTCTCTTGACCACATGTGACATATCAGGTAAAAAGAATTTTATCAAGTAATTACAGGCTTTATAATAGTTTGAAAATGTTTTCAAGGTCCCCATACATCCCATTATAGTAAAGTCAGCTGAACTCACCAATATTGTAGGCTCTCCCTACTTTCCTCTCTCCTCTGATAGATGATGTTAGGCCTAAGCCTCACGAAAATCGGAGCAATAAAACATCGCATTCCACTCGGACCAATATTAGTCTATGTCCCAGCACCCATGAGCGATTATTTTCTCAGCCCTAATCGGACCGAAAAAACGATTGCAGCATGCTGCGATTGTAATGCGAGTCTTGTTTCTCTCGCACCCAATCAAGTCTATGGGGCGAGGGAAAAATCGCACTGCACTCACAGTACACCGGTGTACCGCGAGTGCAGGGCGAGAATGGCAATAGCCAGCAACGGAGAAGAGAGGGAGATAAATCCCTCTCTCCCCCTCCGCAGCACCGGCCCACCCCTACTCAGAGTCGCCCAGCCCTCCTCATAGCCGGCCCGCCCCCTGGAGCTGAGGTCCGATCGCATGATCGGACCTCAGTCGCAGTGACACTCGCATGACACTCGGCTCCTGCTGTGCTGCCAGCGTGAGCCGAGTGTCATGCGAGGATCGCAGTAGTGCCCCGTGTGGTCCCGGCCTTAGGCCTGAAACACACATCCGTGAAACACATGCGTGTTTAGTCCGTTTCCGTGTATACTGGAGACACGGCCAAACGTGCACCAATGTTATTGTATGATAAAAGCATCACGTGCGTTTTTGATGCATGTCCGTTTGTCCGTGTCCGTGATCCGTACCTGTGTGCGTTTTGCACGGCAGCATGTCCGTTTTCTGCACGCAACACTCAGCACGGACCCAATGAAAGTCAATGGGTCTGTGCGCACATCCGAGTGACACGGACGCATCTCTGTTTGCTCCCTGTACGTTTTGTGCTTTTTTCATGTGATGTCGGTCTTTTTTCTTATTCTGTTTCGTTCTCTCCCTCAGTCCATCGGTCGGTCTCTATGTCTGTCGGTCGATCTCTCTGTCTTATCTGTCCCTCTCGCTGTCTGTCGGCCAGTTCCCCCCCCCCTTTCTCATACTTACCGTTCCCCGATTCCCGGCGCGGCGCTGCACTGCTGTTATAAAAACTTCGGCGGCTTTTACTATTTTGAAAAAGCCGGCCGCTCATTAATCAATCTCGTATTCCCTGCTTTCCCCGCCCACCGGCGCCTGTGATTGGTTACAGTCACACACGCCCACCACGCTGAGTGACAGCTGTCTCACTGCACCCAATCACAGCAGCCGGTGGGCGTGTCTATACTGTGCAGTGAAATAAATAAATAAATAAATAATTAAAAAAAACGGCGTGCGGTCCCCCCCCATTTTAATACCAGCCAGATAAAGCCATACGGCTGAAGGCTGGTATTCTCAGGATGGGGAGCTCCACGTTATGGGGAGCCCCCCACCCTAACAATATCAGTCAGCAGCCGCCCAGAATTGCCGCATACATTATATGCGAAAGTTCTGGGACTAAACCCGGCTCTTTCCGATTTGCCCTGGTGCGTTGGCAAATCGGGGTAATAAGGAGTTATTGGCAGCCCATAGCTGCCAATAAGTCCTAGATTAATCATGTCAGGCGTCTCCCGGAGATACCTTCCATGATTAATCTGTAAATTACAGTTAAAAAACACACACACACACACCCGAAAAAATCATTTATTAGAAATAAAAAACACTAACAAAGTCCCTCATTACCAATTTATTAACCCCGACAAAGCCCTCCATGTCCGGCGTAATCCACGGACCTCCAGCGTCGCGTCCAGCTCTGCTGCATGCAGGTGACAGGAGCAGCAGAAGACACCTCCGCTCCTGTCAGCTCCACGCAGCTAATGAGATGAGTAGCGTGATCAGCTGCTGTCAGTCAGGTAACTCTCAGCAACCGCTGGATCCAGCGGTGGCCGCGGGGAACCTCAGTGACAGCTCAGCTGATCGCGCTACTCACCTCAGTTGCTGCGTGGAGCTGACCGGAGCGGCGGTGAGTAGCGCGATCAGCTGAGCTGTCACTGAGGTTACCCGCGGCCACCGCTGGATCCAGCGGTGGCTGAGAGTTACCTGACTGACAGCAGCTGATCACGCTACTCATCTCATTAGCTGCGTGGAGCTGACAGGAGCAGCGGTGTATTCTGCAGCTCCTGTCACCTGCATGCAGCAGAGCTGGATGCGACGCTGGAGGTCCGTGGATTACGCCGGACATGGAGGGCTTTGTCGGGGTTAATAAATTGGTGATGAGGGACTTTGTTAGTGTTTTTTATTTCTAATAAATGATTTTTTCGGGTGTGTGTGTTTTTTAACTGTCACTTACAGATTAATCATGGAAGGAATCTCGGGGAGATGCCTGACATGATTAATCTAGGACTTATTGGCAGCTATGGGCTGCCAATAACTCCTTATTACCCCGATTTGCCAACGCACCAGGGCAAATCGGGAAGAGCCGGGTACAGTCCCGGAACTGTCGCATATAATGTATGCGGCAATTCTGGGCGGCTGCTGACTGATATTGTTAGGGTGGGGGGCTCCCCATAACGTGGAGCTCCCCATCCTGAGAATACCAGCCTTCAGCCGTATGGCTTTATCTGGCTGGTATTAAAATGGGGGGGGACCGCACGCCGTTTTTTAAAATTATTTATTTATTTATTTTACTGCACAGTATAGACACGCCCACCGGCTGCTGTGATTGGGTGCAGTGATACAGCTGTCACTCAGCGTGGTGGGCGTGTCTCACTGCAACCAATCACAGGCGCCGGTGGGGGAGAAAGCAGGGAATACGAGATTGTTTAATGAGCGGCCGGCTTTTTCAAATTAGAAAAAGCCGCCGGAGCAGTGTGAATGCCGTGCAGCGCCGGTGATTGGGGATCGGTGAGTATGAGAGTGGGGGGGACACTTCAGTCACTCGGGGGATTAGCGGTCACCGGTGAATCCTTCACAGGTGACCGCTAATCAGTACACGGCACACAGACAGAGCCGCGGCATGACAATGAAGTCGGGTGAAGTTCACCCGAGTTCATTCTCATCCCGCTACTCTGTCTTCCGACATGTAGTAACGACATTTTGCATCACACACGTACATTTCACACGGACAACACACACACATGTCAGTTATTTCACTCACGCACACACGAACATTCCACACTGTGAGACTGTGACCGGGGTTATCTATGACGGCCGGTATGTCTCGCCCCGGTTGTGCTCACTCCATGATAGAAAGTAATCCACTCCAGGGTTAATGCTGTTTCCCTACAGGCTGAAGGAAGGGTTAAATGGAAACAGGAACGAGGGCAGGTGTGCCGAGTGTGAGGGAGTGAACAGAACTCCCTGAGTTCTCTGCTGGAGAGGCACATGTATATTGTTGTGGTCTTTTTGTTTGGACACTAAAACCGTGTGCTGTGAACCTTAATGCCTGGATCCCGTGTCTTCTGCTGCGCAGCCGACCATGCTACCTCACATATGGTGGAGAATCGGCGGGCATGACAGCCGGTGAGGTGTAGCATCTATCCCTGGTGACCCAGTAGCACATGTCCTGGATTCGAGCGGCTATACTACAGCCCAAACCCGGTGACGCCATGGAGGACATACTAAAGCAGCTGGCTCAGGCTAATGCACAGCAACAATAGGCTAATGCACAGCAACAACAGGCTAATGCACAGCAACAACAGGCTAATGTACAGCTACAAGAGGCTAATGCACAGCAGCAACAGACCAATGCACACCTGCTCCGGGCGTTGGAACGTCAGCAGCAATCCTTGCAAGCGCAGGAAAAAAGGCACCAAGAACAGATGGTTCTCCTGGCCCAGTCGATCCGTGCCGGACCGGCAGCAAAAACCCCGGGACCGGGTGACGACGACAGCGTCCGGAAAGCGGTGAGACAAGCGTTGCAAAAGATGACCCCGGGGGATGATGTGGAAGCGTTCCTGGCGGTGTTTGAGCGGGTGGCCGAGCGGGAAAAGCTGCCGACCCCCCAGTGGGCTGAGGTATTGTCGCCCTATCTGACGGGGGAACCCCAAAAAGCGTACCTGGACCTCTGTACCGAGGACGCCATTGACTATGTGACCCTGAAAGCCGAAATACTGGCTCGGTTGGGGGTGAATACCTATGTACGGGCTCAGCGGGTAAATCAGTGGTTCTATGAGGAAGCCAAACCCGTACGCTCCCAGGCCTATGACTTGTTGCATCTTGTAAAAAAGTGGTTGCAGCCTGACACTCTGAGCCTGGCGCAAATGGTGGAAAGGGTAGTAGTGGATCGTTTTGTGCGCACTTTACCCGTCACCGTTCAACGGTGGGTAGGACAGGGTGACCCGAGTACCCTGGACCAATTAGTGTCCCTGGTAGAGCGGCATGTGGCTACGCAGGACTTGATACGGGACACTGAGACTTTGCGTACCGCCCATCGGTCCGGCCCCTCCAAGCCTAGGGCCAAGGACCCACCGCTGACAACGGTGCAGGAGTCCCCTACCGTCCCGTCTGAGGCCGCGGCCGCCATTCCTGAGGTCCGGAAGGTTCTGTACCCTAAACGACAACCCGTCAAGGGGGTTTCCGTCCCCATTAGATGTTGGCGGTGCCAGCGGGTGGGACATATGGAAGCCCAGTGTCCACTCACCACGGAGCCCATGGATTGTGGGGTTACCCGGCGGGGTTCAATGTATGCTCAGGTGGTGTGTACCGCTGACCTGGTCTCCCCAGAGACGGAGCCCCACTTGTGCCAAATACAGGTGAATGGATGTCCGGTTACAGGATTGTTGGATTCCGGAAGCTTAGTGACCCTTGTGCGATCAACCCTAAGGGCTAAAGTAAAGGCCACAGGACGTACCGTGGGGGTGGTTTGCATACATGGGGACCGCCGAGACTATCCCACGGGGATTGTCACCATCACAGCACCTTGCGGTCAGGTGCAACATGAGGTGGGACTTCTTAACACTCTTCCTTATGACGTGATCCTAGGAAGGGATCTGCCCTATTTTTGGACTTTATGGAGGGGACCCCCTAAGTCCCCTCAGATATTGATCAGTCCGGGACCTGAGCCCTACAATCCTGAATCCGGGACGCCTGCCGTAGGGGTCCCCATGATAGGGACAGAGTGTGAACCCGATAGGTCACCCCTAGAGGTATTGGCAGGAGAGGCTGAGATGGTTGAGCCCATCCCGGAGTTGGAGGCGTCCCCGGATACGTTTGGGACAGCCCAACTCCAGGACCCTACGTTAATACATGCCCGGAGTCGGGTGACAGTAGTTGACGGGGTGGCACAGCTGCCCGGTGCCCAGGTAAGGTACCCCCATTTCGCTCTTAAGCAAGATTTACTCTACCGGGTAGATGAAATACGGGGCGTGGGGGTAGAACAGTTGGTGGTGCCCCAGCCGTATCGCTGGCGGGTCCTCGACTTGGCTCATAAACACCTGATGAGTGGCCACCTAGGGAAAAGAAAACGCAGGAGCGAATATTGCAAAGGTTCTATTGGCCCGGGGTCTTTGGGGAGGTAAAACGGTTCTGCGAAACCTGCCCGGAGTGTCAGCTTACCGCACCCCTGACCCATTTTCGCAGTCCGTTGGTACCGTTACCAATTATAGAAGTCCCTTTTGAACGGATAGGGATGGATCTGGTGGGGCCCCTCGTAAAGTCTGCTCGAGGGCACCAACACATCCTAGTGATCGTTGACTATGCCACCCTGTATCCCGAGGCGATACCTCTCAGACATACTGCAGCAAAGCTTATAGCTCGGGAGTTGTTTGCTGTGTTCTGCCGGGTGGGATTGCCCAAGGAGATCCTTACGGATCAGGGGACCCCATTCATGTCTAAAGTGACCAAAGAGCTATGCCGGCTACTCCAGATCAAGCAGTTGCGTACGTCTGTGTATCATCCTCAAACGGACGGTTTAGTCGAGCGTTTCAATAAAACCCTGAAAACCATGCTCAAAAGGGTGATTTCAAAAGACGGGAAAGACTGGGATATGATGCTTCCCTATTTGATGTTTGCCATCCGTGAGGTGCCACAGGCATCCACGGGGTTTTCGCCTTTTGAATTGTTATACGGGCGACATCCCCGGGGATTGTTGGACCTGGCTAAGGAAACATGGGAGCAAGAGCCCACCCCCCATAAAAGTGTGATTGAACACATTTTGGGTATGCAGAACCGCATAAGCGCGGTCATGTCAATTGTGAAGGAGCATTTACAGGAGGCTCAGGCCGCGCAAAGCGGCCGCTACAATAGACAAGCCACCGTGCGGACCTTTAAACCCGGGGATCGGGTGTTGGTATTAATCCCCACGGCGGAGAGTAAATTCCTGGCTCAGTGGCAAGGCCCCTACGAGATAAAGGAAAGAGTCGGGGTGGTTAACTATAAAGTATTGCAGCCCGGTAGGCGGAAACCTGAACAAATATACCATGTCAACCTATTAAAACCTTGGCAGGAACGGGAAAGCCTGATGGCTGTTTTTTCCCCATCTCCCTCCTCTTCGGGTCGTTCACATCCGGCTCCAGCGACCTCCGGAGAGGACGAACCGGAAGCCCTCACCAAGACTCAGAGGCGAGAGGCCAGACGGTTGGTTCAGCAGAACCCCGATGTCTTCTCCAAGCTGCCCGGTAGGACCAGTCTGATACGACATGATATTGTCACCGAGCCCCACCTGAAGGTACGCCTGAAGTCATACCGGGTACCGGAGGCTCGACGACAAGCCATATCGGAGGAAGTAAAGACAATGTTACGCCTGGGGGTCATCGAAAAATCCCGGAGTGAATGGGCTAGTCCGATTGTCCTAATACCAAAACCCGATGGCTCCTTAAGGTTCTGCAATGACTTTAGGAGATTGAACGACATATCCAAGTTCGATCTCTATCCCATGCCCCGGGTGGATGAGCTGATTGATAGGCTGGGACAGGCGCGATATTTTACCACGCTCGACCTGACCAAGGGGTACTGGCAGGTGCCACTGACGGAGTCCGCCAAGGAGAAAACCGCTTTTGTTACGCCGGAGGGTCTCTTCCACTATGTTGTCTTGCCTTTTGGGTTACATGGTGCTCCAGCCACGTTCCAGAGGTTGATGGACTTAGTGCCTGACCCCACCAGGCGTATGCATCAGCGTACCTTGATGACATCATTATTTACAGCTCCGATTGGCAGACCCACTTGGAACAGGTACAAGCGGTGGTGGACGCGCTTCGAAGAGCCGGACTGACAGCCAATCCCAAGAAATGTGCATTGGGACTCACGGAAGCCCGCTACTTGGGCTACGTGATATGCCAAGGAGTGATTAAGCCCCAAATTAACAAGGTTGAGGCGATCCAGAAGTGGCCTAGACCCCTGACCGCGAAGCAGGTTAGGGCCTTCCTGGGTATCGTGGGGTACTACAGGAGGTTTGTAAAGGATTTTGCGGGACTATCAGCCCCCTTGACGGACCTTCTCAAAGGCAAGAAGTCCGTCATGGTGCGCTGGACTCCGCAGGCCGAGGACTCCTTACGGGCCCTGAAGGAGGTCCTGTGCGGACAGCCCGTTCTTGTACACCCTGATTTCCGGAAGGCGTTCATAGTACAGACTGACGCCTCAGAGGTCGGCCTGGGGGCAGTGCTGTCTCAGGTGGTTCAGGGGGAGGAACACCCCGTCACCTTCTTAAGTAGGAAGCTCACCCCTCCCGAGCGGAATTATAGCGTAGTGGAGAAGGAGTGCCTGGCGATCAAGTGGGCCTTGGAGTCCCTACGCTATTACCTGCTGGGACGGCAGTTTCGCTTGGTGACGGATCACTCTCCACTGGTCTGGATGAGGTCCGCCAAGGAACGGAATGCCCGGGTTACCCGGTGGTTCCTTTCTCTGCAGAACTTCCGGTTTACGGTTGAACATAGGGCAGGTGGGTTGCAGGGCAACGCCGATGCCTTGTCCCGCGGCCCGTGTTTGATGGCGGGAGTTCAACCCCGCACGATTGAACTGAGGGGGGGGGTATGTGAGACTGTGACCGGGGTTATCTATGACGGCCGGTATGTCTCGCCCCGGTTGTGCTCACTCCATGATAGAAAGTAATCCACTCCAGGGTTAATGCTGTTTCCCTACAGGCTGAAGGAAGGGTTAAATGGAAACAGGAACGAGGGCAGGTGTGCCGGGTGTGAGAGGGAGTGAACAGAACTCCCTGAGTTCTCTGCTGGAGAGGCACATGTATATTGTTGTGGACTTTTTGTTTGGACACTAAAACCGTGTGCTGTGAACCTTAATGCCTGGATCCCGTGTCTTCTGCTGCGCAGCCGACCGTGCTACCTCACAACACGCACATACGGCTAGCATACGGGATACACACGCAGGCCACACATACCATAAAAACGGACCTAAAAAACGGAAAACGGACCCGAAAAATGGCCCGCATCACACGTGCGTGGTTTTAACGGATGTGTGTTGGAGCCCTTAGGGAGATTTCATGCAGTTGATCCTTCTGTTATCTGGGATCTCTGCCAGAAAAATGGCAGCGGCTCTTTCATACAGAAGACAAGACTGACTGAGCTGATCATTTCTGTAGATGTGGGACTTGGGAGATATAGCTGTTAGGCCCCTTTCACATATCAGTTTTTTTCAATCAGTCACAATCCATTTTGTGACTAATGCGACGGATCCGTCTCAGATTGTAGTAAAACTGATGCGATAGATCACTGTAGAAATACGGATCCGTTGTACCACTGTTTTCATGCCAAAGGTTATTTGCTATTGAAAACCAATGTCACCCCATGTAGACGTCGTCTCCATCCAATGGACGACCATTTTTCGACAGATCTGTCAAAACGACGGATGACACGTGAGGCCATCTGTCGCAATCCGTTGCTAATACAAGTCAATGAGAAAAAAATTGATCCAGTTCAAAATGCGACGGATTGTGACTGATGCCAAAAAACAGATGTGTTAAAGGGGCCTTAGTTGCACAATTGACTGAACAATTCTTTGTCCGACAGCCATCTATTATGAATAAGGGGCCTCTACAAGGATAAGCAATTTGTACAGGGTCATAGGTTACCTCTTGGAAACAATAGAGAATATATATATCAACATTGTCATCCAGAATATAAAAATAGTGCAAGTCATAATGCAAATTATACACTTTTTTCTTATAATGGTTGACTCCTCTTACCAATGCCATTAGAGTTGGCTTGTAATATGAAGTGTTAATGAAAGTGATGCCTGTCACAGGGATTCAAAGAACACCAAGTAACCAGTCCATCTCATCATATCATAAACCACTCCATCAGGCATTGCACTAACTGTGCATCAATATCACTCTGCTTTGTGAGTGATGTGATGGAGTTCTTCACCTTTGAGACAGAGCACCAAGATGCTTATACATTCTGCCAACATGTTTTCAGGTTGTTACTCTGGAGAGTCCATATAAAAAAGATTGTTAATGCTATTCTTTAGCGTACGCACCTGACGAACTTGGGGTCAGGATTAGTAAGGAGGTTTTTGTTGAACTGTGCATATGGGGTCGCCCGCTGGAGAGTGAATCTTTGAGAGTTAGTCATCACAACTACTTTATCAAGTAGAGCCTAGATCACGAGTCACAGAGCAGATGAGCTAGAGTAACAGCTGCATCTGGTCATGAAGGAGTGGGGCCAACAAATGTTCTTTGCAGTCTGCTGCTAACGTTTTATTGGCTGAATGCACTATCAGCCTGTGTGGATATGTAGAAATAGGCAGCGCAGTGATAGAAACAGTGATGAGTTAGGTCCAGTTGGAGGGCGGATGGAGATTACTACTCATCCCAGTAGATAGCTATACTGAGCTCTGGCGGTCCTGTTGACCATAGGAGTGGCTTGATACTAACTTAAATTTGGTATAGTACATAATGGGTGGGACAGCATTATGGGAATGGTTGCCTTACTGTCAAAAAAGAGTAATGTGGAATGGGCCTAAGGTGCATCTTGATTGTCCTGGTGTGATATATTACTGGATGATATCTTTGGACTGAACATAAGTTGACAGTCCTTGAAAACCAGAGACTGCGTCAGAGAAGCAAGTCTTGAAGAGCTTGGTCTGGGTTAAAAAGGCAGAGCCCTTTAGAGAAGGGTGCATGAGGGAGATAGATAGATTATTCCTAGAGATGAGAGGAGGACCTATGAAAGTTCGGTTCGGCAGGGTCAACTTTAAATTAAGATTGGTTTGGGACCCAAACTTGACCTGAACCCCAGTGGAAGTCACTAATTGGGTAGTTTGTGTCTCCACCCACATGCAGCCAGTCATAAACAGATCACTTCCGGATGTGAGTTTTTCACATTTATTGGGCTGTGTACACTACATCCAATCACGCTGTTGTTATCCCCAGTGTGTGCCGTTCAAACACTGCAAGCGGCTTGCACTGGGCTGAACACCAAGCGTATCTGAGCACAGCGATGCTCGTGAGAGTGGTTTGCATACGTAAAGCACCCAAACACCGAACCCAAACTCTGTTTTTGTGTAAAGTCTGTGTTTGGTACTAACACTGAACATCAAATCTCAAGTTCGCTCATCTCTAATTATCACTAGTAGTTACCCATCAGAGAGTGAGATATTGGTGTGAGACTGTGTGGGTAACGGACCTCAGGTGGTCCCTGAAAAATGATCAGAGATTATGAGCAACAAGATCTCCCACATTGTTCTGTATTTTATTGATTTGCTTTATCTTCCAACATTTAAGCATTGTCCCACATATGAGTGTGGGAACCAATAAGCATATCGTAATAACCAAATCACATTGTGTACCACACTGTCTGCAGCTGTATTCAGAAAAGATGACCAAAATGAAATGTCTGTGTTTTAACGGAGAACCAATATCACATAGTAGCTTCAGAAGACATCTTTTGCAATGGGTGACATGAATTGCACATGCACTACATGTATACTTATTGATTTAAATGGGTAGGTTGTCCTGCTTAAATACTCTGTGCTGCTACCCTAATTAGCAGCAGGCACTCTTTCATCTGCTAATTATCCAGAGATTAGTTAAATAGAAGGAAACGTCCAAATTGTGCAAACCTTTCATCAAAAAAGTACTAGTTATTGTTATCATGCAGGTTTATTACAGGAGGAATGAATGACCCCCTTCCAAATAAACACACACTTTTCAGAGAAAAGCAGACCACAATCTTTCTCACCTGCAAAAACACTGAGAGGTTTACATTCAATTTCCTGCTTCTAAACCAAAATTTTTGCTTTTGCTATGTGGTTAATAGTATAAATATAGACTTTCCCACACTCTTGGTAATTTTAGTTTTGTTTTGATAAACATCTTACTATACTTGTACGTGCAAGATATGACTGTTTCAGTCATGTAGGTCTTATAAGACCTCACTCAGATTTCCTTGCTTAAAGGGAACCTGACAGGTGCAATATGAAACCAGAACCGCGAGCAGTTCTGGGTGCATAATGCTAATCCTTGCCTAACCGTCTCTGTATACACTAGCATAGATAAAGAGATCTTTAGAAAAAGTATTTCTAAAGATCGTATATTATATGCTAATGAGCGCGGAGACTAGTTGCAAGGGCGTTACTTAACCCGACTAGTCCATCCTCAGCATCATAGCACGTCCACAGGGGCATGCTAACATGCTACTCAATGCAGCATCACCAACGGTGACGTGCGTACCTGTGTCCGCTGTCTCCGCTGTCCAGAAGTCCGCAGCACTTCCGGTCAAGAGCAGTAAAAAGTCGGGTGTACATGTCCCGGCTTCAGCGAGGTATAGTGCGCATGACCGGAAATGCCGAGACTTCTGAACAGCAGATACAGTGGACGCAGGTACACATGTCACCGCTGGTGATGCTGCATTGAGTAGCATGTTAGCACGCCCCTATGGGCATGCTACCATGCTATGAGGGTGGATTAGTCGGGGGAAGTAGCATCTATATATATAATTGCCTTATTTTGTCTGTCTGTCTATCTGTCTGTCTGTCTTGCTCCAAAATTGTGTCCTTACGGTGACAAGCGTCTGATTGGCCGCTGCCTCGGCCTGGCCCCGCCCCCCACCACGGATTGGTAGCTCGCCTCGGCCTGGCCCCGCCCCCCGCACGGATTGGCCGCTTGCCCCGGCCCTCCGCACGCATCGCCAGACATAACTTTGCGCTGCTGGGATCGTGATGGAGCCGGTGAACGCAGGTAACCATTATACACATCGGGTAACTAAGGTCCCTTAGTTACCCGATGTGTATCATAGTTACCAGCATACACCGGCTCCGTCACGATCCCAGCAGCGCCAGACATACCCTTGCGATGCTGGGATCGTGACGGAGCCGGTGAACGTTGGTAACCATTATACACATCGGGTAACTAAGGTCCCTTAGTTACCCAATGTGTATCATAGTTACCAGTGTACACCGGCTCCGTCACGATCCCAGCAGCGCCACACATACCCTTGCGATGCTGGGATCGTGACGGAGCCGGTGAACGCTGGTAACCATTATACACATCGGGTAACTAAGGTCCCTTAGTTACCCGATGTGTATCATAGTTACCAGCGTACACCGGCTACCAGTACACATGTGCAGGGAGCCGGCATTATACTCCTCTCCCCCCAGGACTACTCCTCCTATTATAGTCCTCCTATTATACTCCTCTCTGAGTATAATAGGAGAACTATTATAGCATGGGGGATGGAGCACGATGGGGAGTGCGCAGCATGGGGGATGGAGCACGATAGGGTGCGCAGCATGGGGAATGTAGCACGATGGGGGATGCGCAGCATGGGGGATGTAGCACGATGGGGGGTGCGCAGCATGGGGGAAGTAGCACGATGGGGGGTGCGCAGCATGGGGGATGGAGCACAATGGGGAGTGCGCAGCATGGGGGATGGAGCACGATGGGGAGTGTGCAGCATGGGGGATGGAGCACGATGGGGGGTGCGCAGCATGTGGGATGGAGCACGATGGGGGGTGCGCAGCATGGGGGATGTAGCACGATGGGGGGTGCGCAGCATGGGGGATGTAGCACGATGGGGGGTGCGCAGCATGGGGGATGGAGCACAATGGGGAGTGCGCAGCATGGGGGATGGAGCACGATGGGGAGTGTGCAGCATGGGGGATGGAGCACGATGGGGAGTGTGCAGCATGGGGGATGGAGCACGATGGGGGGTGCGCAGCATGGGGGATGGAGCACGATGGGGGGTGCGCACCATGGGGGATGGAGCACGATGGGGGGTGCGCAGCATGGGGGATGGAGCACGATGGGGGGTGCGCAGCATGGGGGATGTAGCACGATGGGGGGTGCGCAGCATGGGGGATGTAGCACGATGGGGGGTGAGCAGCATGGGGGATGTAGCACGATGGGGAGTGCGCAGCATGGGGGATGTAGCACGATGGGGAGTGCGCAGCATGGGGGATGTAGCACGATGGGGAGTGCGCAGCATGGGGGATGGAGCACGATGGGGAGTGCACAGCATGGGGGATGGAGCACGATGGGGAGTGTGCAGCAGCATGGGGGATGGAGCACGATGGGGAGTGTGCAGCATGGGGGATGGAGCACGATGGGGGGTGCGCATCATGGGGGATGGAGCACGATGGGGAGTGCACAGCATGGGGGATGGAGCACGATGGGGGGTGCGCAGCATGGGGTATGGAGCACGATGGGGGGTGCGCAGCATGGGGGATGGAGCACGATGGGGGATGAGCAGCATAGGGGATGAAACACGATGGGTGCGCAGCATGGGGGATGGAGCACGATGGGGGTGCGCAGCATTGGGGATGGAGCACGATGGGGGGTGCACACCTCCCCCCACTGCACAACACCACACACACACTGGGAACCACAAACACCACCCTACACAGACACCCAACACACAAACTGCGCGGCACACACAAATATACGCACATGCCGCACAACACACACATTGCACAAAACATACCTCCCACCAAAACACACACCCCACACCCACACAAACCGCGCAACACACACACACAGCGCTCCACAAACAATGCAACACACACAACGCAACACACAAACAACACCGCTCTCACCCCCCGCCACACCCAGACAACACCCAGAACATGTACAGCGCCCTACACAAACACTTGGTAACTACACACAACAACATCTATATATATATATATAACAAAAATCATACATTAACTACACAATACGTAAATTCTAGAATACCCGATGCGTAGAATCGGGCCACCTTCTAGTATGATATAAGATCTTTAGAAATACTTTTTCTAAAGATCTCTTTATCTATGCTACTAGATACAGGGACGGTTAGGCAGGGATTAGCAATATGCACCCAAAACTGCTCTTATTCCATCTGTCATATTGTACCTGACAGGTTCCCTTTAAACACATATGTGAAAAAATGGTACCGGTGCCATCAGTGGTTTGGATCAGTGTATGGTCCATGTCTCTGTTTTTACCATCAGATGTGTATTTGTAAAAAAAAAGTGGCTAAAACACGTACACAGACGTCTGACTGAAGCCTAAGATGCACGGACGTCTGAATGAGGCCTAAAATACAGAGATGTGAATGATGCCTAAGCTACACTACACGGACGTCTGAGTGAGGCCTAACCTGCACGGACGTCTAAATGAGGCCTAAAATACAGAGACGTGAATGATGCCTAAGCTACACTACACGGACGTCTGAATGAGGCCTAACCTGCACGGACGTCTGAATGAGGCCTAAAATACAGAGATGTGAATGATGCCTAAGCTACACTACACGGATGTCTGAATGAGGCCTAACCTGCACGGACGTCTGAATGAGGCCTAACCTGCATGGACGTCTGAATGAGGCCTAAAATACAGAGACGTGAATGATGCCTAAGCTACACTACACGGACGTCTGAATGAGGCCTAACCTGCACGGATGTCTGAATGAGGCCTAACCTGCACGGACGTCTGAATGAGGCCTAAGATGCACGGACGTCTGAATGAGGCCTAAGATGCACGGACGTCTGAAGGAGGCCTAAGATGCACGGACGTCTGAAGGAGGCCTAAGATGCACGGACGTCTGAAGGAGGCCTAAGATGCACGGACGTCTGAAGGAGGCCTGAGATGCACGGACGTCTGAAGGAGGCCTAAGATGCACGGACGTCTGAAGGAGGCCTAAGATGCACGGACGTCTGAAGGAGGCCTAAGATGCACGGACGTCTGAAGGAGGCCTAAGATGCACGGACGTCTGAAGGAGGCCTAAGATGCACGGACGTCTGAAGGAGGCCTAAGATGCACGGACGTCTGAAGGAGGCCTAAGATGCACGGACGTCTGAAGGAGGCCTAAGATGCACGGACGTCTGAAGGAGGCCTAAGATGCACGGACGTCTGAAGGAGGCCTAAGATGCACGGACGTCTGAAGGAGGCCTAAGATGCACGGACGTCTGAAGGAGGCCTAAGATTTCTGAAGGAGGCCTAAGCTACACGGAAGTCTTAATGAGGTCTAAACTACACGGATGCCTTTATGAGACCTAAGCTACACAGACATCTGAAGGAGGCCTAAGATTGTATTCCTCAATCTGCTTTTGTATGAGATTTGTACAGTGTTTCTTTTTAATAAGATTAGGTAACAGAAAATTCAGCCTAAAATGAAATATAATTTATCACCAACTGACGTTAAGTAATAAAAATAAAGCGTTTTATAGCCTAAGAAAATATAAAAGGTGGACTTAACTCCTACTATATTAACAAAATCTTTAAACCTTTCTTTTCTATAAAGACTTTGGTGGTTCTCTTAGTAGATAAATCTCCTACACTTAAAGAAGCACTCTCACGTATATTTGTTTTTAATTCAATGTGTGTATATGTGTGTGTAATGTAGTGTGAGTATTAACCCCTTTCACAACAAAGCAAATTTCCGTTTTTGCATTTTCGTTTTTTCCTCCCCTTTTTCACAGTCAAATCTTTTTTATTCTTCTGTCTACATAGACATATAGGGGAATGTTTTTTGCTGGACGAGTGTTACTTTTGAATGACACCATTCATATTACCACAGTGTACTGGAAAATAGGGAAAAGAAAATCCAAATGGGGAGAAATTATGCAAAAAACACAATTCTGATATGTCTTTTTGGGAATTGGTTTCATGGTGTACATTTTGTGGGAAAAATTACCTCTCAATATGATTCTCCTAATCTGTGCGATTACAGTGATACCAAACATGTCCAGTCCTTTAAATAATTTTAGTGGTGAAAGAAAAATCAGATGTTTTCCCCCCCAAAATTGGGGAGTTTTGTTTGCCAAGACCTGGAAAGTTTTCAGTTTTCAGTCAATGAAGACATGTGATGGCTTATTTTTTGCGGAGCAAGATGTCAATTTTATTGATCATTTTGGGATAGTCTTCAGTAGTTTGTGATTTGCCAGCTACGTTTCATGGACACTCTTCAATGTAAGTCTATGATAGCATCGTTCTGGCTCTCATAGACTAGCATTGACAGCTTGTCACGTAACTTCTAACTTTTCGCCAGTCAGCAGTTGCGGTCACAAGATGACGTAGTAGGACCAGAGCGGCACCGGTAAAAAGTGAAGCCATCGGATGGTGAATAATAGAGTAGGGGCAACGACTTTAGAGTAAAAGCACTACTCCAGTGCTGAAAAAATAAAACACCGAAGTGGTGCTTTAAAGCCTGTTTGTTGTGTGATGCATTACAAGGAGAGGCTTATGCAGCATTTAGATGGAGGCATTCTCGTCCCTGTAATTATGCCATCAAGAAATATTTGTCAGGGGAAAAACTGGCTGTTCCAGCTACTCACATTTAGCTAATGGGATTTTTAAGCAGCTATTGAGCTTTTTGTTAAAGTACAGTAATAAAGATCGTCAGCAGGAAATTCTATAAGTAGATGGAAATTGTCACATTGTGTTTTTATGCAGCCTGACGAAAATAAGAGAATGGCATCTTTTCAATTCACTTGAGCAGCTAATCATTGCCAACATGCTGCTCAATACGGTGCTACGTGTATAATATATAAAGCTCATACACTACCTGGAAGGACATGATGGAAGTTAGGCCCGTTTCACACATTCGGCATTTCACCAGCTGCCGGATACGGCACGCATGCAGTACAGTACATTCATTTACAGTGGAAGTGCGACACCATGCGGTTGTGTGCTTCATGCACAACCGCATTTGTACGCATGGTGTTGTGCTTCCACTGTAAATGAATGTACTGTACTGCATGCGTGCCGTATCCGGCAGCTGGTGAAATGCCGGATGTGTGAAACGGGAATTACAGGCCCAAAGCCTGAGGCAGCACTACTGTACTGTTGTCATGGAGACTTCAATATACAACAATATGTACATCTTACAAAAACACAGAAAAAGAAGCCATTCTTACCAATATCAGGTCACAATACTAATGTATAACAGTACGCAGAAGACCCCCCTCATGATAAGGATGGGTGCAATATACTGATGAATATCCACTCACACATCTACCACTCATGTTGGGGATGACTGTTTAGTATTATAGATGCACATGGATAATACAACATTTATATATGTGATACCCCTTCTGGCATTCTTTTTCTTTTGATCTTTCATCCGTGTTTTGTTTCTCACGCAATTTTTAATACAGTGCTGGCCAAAAGTATTGGCACCCCTGCAATTCTGTCAGATAATACTCAGTTTTTTCTTGAAAATGATTGCAATCACAAATTCTTTGGTATTATTCTCTTCATTTATTTTGCTTGCAATAAAAAAACACAAAAGAGAATGAAACAAAAATCAAATCATTGATCATTTCACACAAAACTCCAAAAATGGGCCAGACAAAAGTATTGGCACCCTTAAGCGGGCTTTACACGCTATGACATCGCTAGCAATTGCTACCGATATCGAGCGTGTAAGCACCCTCCCCCGTCGTGTGTGCGATATCGTGTGTTCGCTGCCATAGCGAACATTATCGTTATGGCAGCGTCACACACACTTACCTGGTCGGCGGCGTCGCTGTGACTGCCGAACAATCCCTTCCTCAAGGGAGAGAGACTTTTGGCATCACAGCGACGTCACCGCGACGTCACTAAGCGGCTGGCCATTCAAAGCAGAGGGGCTGAGATGAGCGGGAAGTAACATCCCGCCCACCTCCTTCCTTCCGCATTGCGGCCGGCGGCAGGTAAGGAGAGGCTCCTCGCTCCTGCAGTGTCACACACAGCGATGTGTGCTGCCGCAGGAGCGACGAACCACATCGATAATCAACCATTACCGATTTTTGGTTTTGGAACGACCTCTCCATGGTGAACGATTTTCACCATTTATGAGGTCGCTTAAGGTCGCTGGTAAGTGTCACACGCTGCGATATCGTTAATGACGCTGGATGTGCGTCACTAACAACGTGACCCCGACAATAAAACATTAACGATATCGTAGCGTGTAAAGCCCCCTTTAGCCTAATACTTGGTTGTACAACCTTTAGCCAAAATAACTGCAAACAACCGCTTCCGGTAACCATCAATGAGTTTCTTACAATGCTCTGCTGGAATTTTAGACCATTCTTCTTTGGCAAACTGCTCCAGGTCCCTGAGATTTGAAGGGTGCCTTCTCCAAAATGCCATTTTGAGATCTCTCCACAGGTGTTCTATGGGATTCAGGTCTGGACTCATTGCTGGCCACTTTAGTAGTCTCCAGTGCTTTCTATCAAACCATTTTCTAGTGCTTTTTGAAGTGTGTTTTGGGTCATTGTCCTGCTGGAAGACCCATGACCTCTGAGGAAGACCCAGCTTTCTCACACTGGGCCCTACAATATGCTGCAAAATTTGTTGGTAGTCTTCAGACTTCATAATGCCATGCACACGGTCAAGCAGTCCAGTGCCAGAAGCAGCAAAGCAACCCCAAAACACCAGGGAATCTCCACCATGTTTGACTGTAGGGACCGTGTTCTTTTCTTTGAATGCCTCTTTTTTTTTTTTCCTGTAAACTCTATGTTGATGGCTTTTCCCAAAAAGCTCTACTTTTGTCTCATCTGACCTCAGAACATTCTTCCAAAACGTTTTAGGCTTTCTCAGGTAAGTTTTGGCAAACTCCAGCATGGCTTTTTTATGTCTCGGGGTAAGAAGTGGAGTCTTCCTGGGTATCCTACCATACAGTCCCTTTTCATTCAGACGCCGACGGATAGTACGGGTTGACACTGTTGTACCCTGGGACTGCAGGGCAGCTTGAACTTGTTTGGATGTTAGTCAAGGTTCTTTATCCACCATCCGCACAATCTTGCGTTGAAATATCTCGTCAATTTTTCTTTTCCTTCCACATCTAGGGAGGTTAGCCACAGTGCAATGGGCTTTAAACTTCTTGATGACACTGCGCACCGTAGACACAGGAACTTTCAGGTCTTTGGAGATGGACTTGTAGCCTTGAGATTGCTCATGCTTGCTCACAATTTGGATTCTCAAGTCATCAGACAGTTCTTTGGTCTTCTTTCTTTTCTCCATGCTCAATGTGGTACACACAAGGACACAGGACAGAGGTTGAGTCAACGTTAATCCATGTCAACTTGCTGCAAGTGTGATTTAGTTATTGCCAACACCTGTTAGGTGCCACAGGTAAGTTACAGGTGCTGTTAATTACACAAATTAGAGAAGCATCACATGATTTTTCAAACAGTGCCAATACTTTTGTCCACCCCCTTTTTTATGTTTGGTGTGGAATTATATCCAATTTGGCTTTATGACAATTTTTTTTTTATTTTTTCATTGAAGACAAGTTAAATGAAGATAATAATAATACCAATGAATTTGTGATTGCAATCATTTTCAGAAGAAACTGAGTATTATCTTATAGAATTGCAGGGGTGCCAATACTTTTGGCCGGCACTGTATATACGGTGGTACATATGGGGTTTTTTAACCTTCTACCAATAAAATTATATTTATTGTGGTTCTTCACTCATTTTTAAATTTGTTGCAAACAACCTATATATCTACATAATATATAAACATAAATATATATATATATATATATATATATATATATATACATATACCGTATATATAATCTGTTTACTGGCTGTGCATTTACATATTGATTCTTGTTTACAGCAGCTTCAGTGAAGGAAGAAGATGGCTGCTGGACTGCCGGAATGCGAGGATATCATGGCATATTGTATAAGTGTACTGTTCTACCATTCTATCTCTAATACAGTTCTTCAATATTCTATTTAAACAATGATATATTTTAAGGAAACCTGGCACCAAGATGTACCCCTATTAACTAATTACGGGGTTGCATTCGTCATTTCTCATTTCAAATAACCCCAATGTTAGGGGAAAGTTGCTGGTATAAACATAAGATCAGCAATTTAATCCTCTATTCCTGCATATGCTAATTAGCATGATTAGTCCTAGTGGAGTGTACTTCCGCTGAACAGTCCAGAGATTTGTGTGACGTAGGATGTTGTAAAGAAAGAGAGGGCACTACAGGGACCATAACCGCTCCTCTATGGGCGTGATATCGGCTGGACGGGCTGATCAGCGGAAGTACAAGGCATAACGACTAGTCACACTAATTAGCATATGCTGGAATAGAGGACTAAAATGCTGCTCTTATGTTTATACAAGCAACTTTCCCCTAACATTGGGGTTACTTGAAAAAAAGCATTGAATGACAAATGCAGCTCTGTAATTAGTTAATAAGGGTAAACACTGCTGTCACGTTCCCTTTACTCGGAGTAATAATAGTGACAAAAAGCTACTAAAGGAAGCCTTCATGGTGACATAAGCATTGTCAATCAGTTTTTCCGTTTAACATTGTACAGAAAAGTATGGAATATACTTTTCACAACAATTGAGTTTTCTCTACCATTCTGTCTCTGTAAAAACCTGGGTGCAAATCTTAATAGGCAGTATAATGACTGTGATTAATGATTGTAAACTTAGAAGAGAATAGCAGCATTACGCAAGAGAAACCTCTTTGTGGTTTTTCAGGACATATATGCCACTGACTTTGAACCCAAAAACAACCTTGTAATGTTTAGCAAGACAAATGGCAATAATCTAGACTCCGGTTGAAAAAGAGAGAACGAGGCATATTGTAACATCAGAGATACTGCAATCAAATCGAATATGTTAGTATTAGATAAATAATACACTGGACTTTGGATACCCCCTTGCTCAGTGGCTGCAAAGTGCAGAGGAATTGCATATGGAGCCCACCTTTGTAGGACATTTGTTTTCATGTAATTGGGGCTAAAAAGAATTTAAACTTAAGATTGCACTGTCTATTCTTGGTTGAAAAATAAGTTAATGGAGAATCCGTTGATCAGCCCGTCAGCCAGACGGGGAGTGGTAACTCTTTTTTCTGAGGTCTTCTCA
The DNA here is from genome assembly GCF_048569485.1 of Anomaloglossus baeobatrachus. NCBI lineage: Eukaryota > Metazoa > Chordata > Amphibia > Anura > Aromobatidae > Anomaloglossus > Anomaloglossus baeobatrachus. The sequence goes on along the minus strand of NC_134353.1, from coordinate 583,362,811 downwards.
GCTGGTTTATGAGCACAGACCACATCAAAGTTGAATGTGCAGAGAAACAAAGAGCAAAAAAAATTAATTAAACTAAATTGGCAAAAAAATTTTGAGCTCCAAATACATGCATTTAAGTAAAAAAAAATAAAAATTGTCCTCAAACGTGGACATACCCTTTAAGGTGCCAGTTGTTAAAATGCAACAAATGCAACAAAGGATCTTTTCTAGGGATGATCGAATACCTCAAATATTCGGCTACACCCATATTCGACAAATAGGTCGCCGCTATTCGACTATTTGCGAATATTCGATGCGCAATGTAAGTCTACGGGAAACCCGAATAGTTGCCAAATAGCAACTATTCAGGCTTCCCATAGACTTACATTGCGCATCAAATATTCGCATAGCGGCGACCTATTGGTCGAATATTCGCGAAGCCAAATATTGCCGAATAATTGTGATCTTCGATCATCCCTAATCTTTTCCCATCACATAATGAGAATATGTTCAGCGTATGCGTTAGGAAATTTCCTGACTCATAAATCAAATATAGAATATAGACCACTATTCCTTGTAACCTCCATTGGGGTGGTAAATGTGTTCAGTTTACCTTTTTTTAAATTCTGGGCAATGTGTGCCATTGTATGCTTATGCAGTGGCATTTATTGGAGTCTTCTGTTAAAGGATGAAAGAAATCCCATTCAATGTATAATAACATGGACTGAAACACAATCAACAGAGTCTAAGGGGTGCTTCACACACAGCGAGATCGCTGCTGAGATCGCTGCTGAGTCACGGTTTTTGTGACGCAGCAGTGACCTCATTAGCGATCTCGCTGTGTGTGACACTGAGCAGCGATCTGGCCCCTGCTGTGAGATCGCTGCTCGTTACACACAGCCCTGGTTCGTTTTTTTATTGTTGCTCTCCCGCTGTGACGCACAGATCGCTGTGTGTGACAGCGAGAGAGCGACGAAATGAAGCGAGCAGAGAGCAGGAGCCGGCATCTGGCAGCTGCGGTAAGCTGTAACCACGGTAAACATCGGGTAACCAAGGTGGTTACCCGATATTTACCTTCGTTACCTGCCTCCGCAGCTCTCACGCTGCCGGCTCCCTGCTCTCTGCACATGTAGCTGCAGTACACATCGGGTTAATTAACCCGATGTGTACTGTAGCTAGGAGTGCAGGGAGCCAGCGCTAAGCAGTGTGCGCGGCTCCCTGCTCTCTGCACATGTAGCTGCAGTACACATCGGGTAATTAACCCGATGTGTACTGTATCTAGGAGTGCAGGGAGCCAGCGCTAAGCAGTGTGCGTGGCTCCCTGCTCTCTGCACATGTAGCGACGTTATGATCGCTGCTGCGTCGCTGTGTTTGAGAGCTAAGCAGCGATCATAACAGCGACATACAAGGTCGCTGTTACGTCACAGAAAATGGTGACGTAACAGCGACGTCGTTGTCGCTGTCGCTATGTGTGAACCCAGCCTAAGGATCCGTTTACACCAGTGGCACGCAAACTCTTTCTAACCTGGATAGCCACATTCAGCTCTGAAAGAAGGTCTCGAGCCACATCCAGACCTCTCTCCCACAAGAGTAGTGATATCCTGCTCTCAATCCTTAAAGGTACTAATCAACAAAATAATAGCTTGACACTGATGTTTAATAGCAAAAGAGTTCGCCGAATATATCAAATTAAAATATAATATGCAGAAATGGTGGGGAGAGGGAGGGCGCCCTGTTAAAAACTACGCTTTCCCTAAAATTGAGGGCATTTCCTTTCATAGGTACAATTCATTAATTTCATAATATTTGTGATACAATATGTATGGTTGCGGGTTTGCGCAATATTTGCAGTTTTTGCACTTGTTTTTTGTACATGCAGAAGGTACAGTTACACTTTTTCCTTCCAACTCCCCATCTAACGCAACATGGACTAATAGGATCCCCAGGAACATTCGTCGTGGAAAGGAAGCACCAATCTGAACCCTAGGGTGTGACTCCTTTGGTAGGTAGGGAATTTTAGGGTGAGCATAGCTTTTAACAGGGTGCCCTCCCTCTCCCCACCATTTCTACATGTATCTGTTTTGATACACTTTTTTAGCACTAGTGATATTGAGCTATTTTATATTATACTATTAAAAGTTATATTTTAATTTGATATATTCGACCCTTAAAAGGTAGCGACATCTAAAGCCCCCATTACTGGTATAATGACAGCCAAGGGTTTTCCACAGAAATCACACTGAGGTAGTATCCATCCAGCCAACAGCTCCCACTTTACCCCTATTCAGTATTTACCATCAAGCACTCCCACCATACACATCCAGGCTTAAGAACCTTCACCAACTGGCAGGATCAACCTGACCAAACTATATGTATTTTATCTTTTCACCCCCAAGGCCAACATGATTTGTTCTTCTGTGCGGGGACAGTCTGGAGACTTGCTCTTCAAAGCTGTTTGATAGACCCGGTGCTAATACACTAAGCTGGAAGACAGCCACGAGGCACAAATCATAGGTCCGATGGCCACTTCTGGCTCCAGAGCCACAGGTTGGGGACCCTTGGTTTACATGGACGGCAATGTTAAAATTACAAGTATATTGTGAAACGAGCATTTTTAAGAACGCTCATTCACGATCATCTTTCAGTATAAATGCAATTTAAAGGTTATGTCCACTACTTGAACAACCCCTTTTCATTCCCCTTGCTAACCCCCATAAAAATAAAAAGCCTATACTCACCTCCGGTGTGGCAGCGGTTCCAGTAATGTCTGAAGTTGTGACCTCGGGGCTCACATGACACTGTTATGACATGCGGGCCCAGCGACAATCAGTGCCTGATGTCTCTCTCCCCTCCTTCAGACATTTGAGCAGGATGTGAGTGCTGCGCTGACTTCCTGCTCAAACGTCCGAAGGTGGGGAAAAGGAAGCTGATGCTTATTGGTTGTGGGGCTCACATGTCACAATAATGTCATGTGGGCCCTGGGAACGCGACCTCAGACATCGTTGGAACCGCGGCCGCAGTAGAGGTGAGTATATGCTTATTTACTTTTATAGGACCGAACATCGAGAATGCATAGGGTTGTCCAAATAGTGAAGCTCTGTTTTTAGTGCCATAGATTTCCTTTAATTTTTTTTAATGTGACAGCTAAGGGGTGTGATCCATAATTTTTTCAAACATCTCAGGATTCATGTATTATATATCGATCTCTTTGATAATGCATGCAATAATAAAAAGGTTTCAGTTACTGTTTAAGAATCTCGCATCCATTACTGTGTATACTACTGCAATTGAAACTGGGAATTGAAGCATACCAAACCAAAATAAATCAACATAGCTAGTGGAAAATAAGCACTAACTTACTGTATATGTCTGAGGATACTACTTATTTTGGAATAATTTATGCTTAGAGATCTCTTTTTGATAATTAAGATAAGGGTATTCCCATGCCTTGGCTATATATTATTCATAAGATATGTATGCATGAGAATGCTAGCCAGTTATTAAATTATTGACTGCATCGATTAAACCAGCAGCTCCTTGCAAAATAAGCATGCGTTCAATACATTTACTAGCATTAGTAGTTTACGGCTGTAATTTTAGTGTTTCTCATGAATACAGACTTCGCATATTATTATAAAGACAAATATCTCCAAGAATGCAGCCATATTCACAAGTGCAGGATTGTTGCATATTTTGGTAATGTTTTTTGTTAATGTTTTTCACTTGTGAATAAGGTAAAATGCGACAGAACTGGAATCTGCAGCAATAATTTCTCTGAAAATGAACAGTGCAAAGTAACACTGTGTCCTACATACAGTATAAGTCTCCGTCTTCAAAACCTCAAAGCATTTCTAATTCTATTGGTTAAGGTGGAACTTAAACAAACACACTTTTATGTATTTTTCCAATGCAAACCAAAAGCTTGTGCCAATGGAGAAAAATATTATTGGCTCCGGTGACAACCCTACTCATGACATTTAATTTTCATGTCCATGGCAAATTCGAGACAAAGCGTACAGCTACTTGAATGTAAGAATAAACAGATGACGAAGGTTACAATACACATTGCATCTTCCCCAACTCAACACTGCATTCTGAAGACTGATTATGAAAACCACTAAAAAGCTCAGACCTGTCTAGGTGGCTGTTGGGCTTCAAAAAATTCCTGTGGCTGCCCATCCCCTCTGAATATCGACCTTACCATTTTAATAACAGTCTGTCGTAAGCTAAGAAAACAACTCAATTAACAAAATATTATCATAATTTAGCCATTATCTTTTATATCACTGTTCTTTGTAATACAGTTATAAGTAATAAAGATGTAGAACAGCAAAAAGACAACGTACAATGTCATTCATAGTGCAGCAGGTTAATAAATGCTAACTGAAAACTTTGATCTGTTAAAAAATACACTTCTGGCCCCACATCTAAATTAGTGGGATCATTATTTCATTAATACCTTTTTTGTTTATAAAGGGTAGCTCCATCTATTATTGTAAAAATGATATGTCCAGATATTAAAGGCCGCTTTACACGCTATGATTTATCTGACGATCTCGTTAGCGATGTGACACGCCCAGATTGTAGTTACGATTTGCCGAGATCGCACATAGGTCGTTTATTAGCGGTCACACGTACACATCTCACCAATGACGCAACAGCGATCAGCGATATATTGTTTGACCAAGGCGGTCATGTGGATGTTGTTCGTCGTTGGCAGGGTGTCAAACGTAGCAATATGTCTACTGCGTTCCAAACGACGACCAATAGATTGAAACTGAACGACGTGTTAGCGATCAACGATTTTCAACCTATTTGCGATCGTTCGGAGTCGCACGTAGGTGTCACACGCAACCACGTTGCTAACGATGCCGGATGTAAGTCACGGAATCCGTGACCCCGACGACATATTGTCAGATAAATCGTAGCGTGTAACGCCGCCTTAAGTGCTGATTGAATGGTGGGTGTGGGAACAGATGATAGAATTTTTTGTGGAAATTTAGGAAGGGAGAAAAAAGAATAATTAGATTAGTCAGGTGATAATTTATTTTTAGGACATGCTTAAAACTGTGGAAATTAACTGGATTGTCCAGGGTAGTCATTTCCAGAAAACTGGTGCAGTACAAGAGAAGACTTGAAAATGGCAGCACGAGATCTGGATTATGGAGAATGTTGATGTCCCTTTACATAGCACGATATGACCGCGAAACGGTAAGCCATTACTGATTGGTGGTCGTTTAACTGCGTGTTTACTCAAGCAGACCAAAGCAAACAATGTTCACTGAGTGATCTATATTACATCTCTCAGTATGCATAGGCTGCCATTGTTATCGGAGTGGGAGTACTGTTTACACAGGAAGATGGACCTCCAAAAACGATGATGTTTTATGTTGCATAAAATATAATTTCACCCATGAACTAGCGTGGGATGGAGAGCATGGGTAGGGTGGTAGACAATGCTGATAAGTCCTGGCATACTGTTTTTAAAGGGGTTATCTAAATTATTCACATCCTAAAGGGGAGTGCCTTCCTTTGAAGTTTAGGGGTACTTCTCACATAGCGAGATCGCTAGCGAGATCGCTGCTGAGTCAGGTTTTTTGTGACGCAGCAGTGACCTCATTAGCGATCTCGCTGTGTGTGACACTGAGCAGCGATATGGCCCCTGCTGTGAAATCGCTGCTCGTTACACACAGTGCTGGTTCATTTTTGTACCAGCACCAGATGCACCAGCGATCCTGACCAGGTCAGATCGCTGGTAGGATCGCTGGAGCGTCGCGTCGCTAAAGTGTGACGGCACCCTTAGTCAAGACAGACTCCTGTAAAACAATCAGTGTTATCTGTTTTTGAAGATCATATACTTTTTGTGGGTACAATTACCACTAAACCAAGGAAGTCTTTGTTCACCAGTTGCAGCAATGTGCTTTTCTTGAGAAACTATGTAGCTACAAAGCTTTCATGAGTAATGACTTGTGTGACTTATGAAATAAAACTGAAAGTGACTTTTCTGTTTTACAGATGAATTTCAGTCCAATGTTATCCACCTTGCAATGAAAAAAAACAGGTAAATCTTCTTGAGATATTTGCACTGAAGTCAAATAAGACCAGCCATAGCACTGCCTGCAGAGCAGCGGATTTCATAGCTCACAGACCTGACTATAAATGGCCAGACACAAAGTAATATGCTCCAGTGGAAAATATATTATCAGATCAAATATTAAAAGTCACATTAACCTAACTTTTCATAGTTCTGGTTCCCTGCATGACAAATGGAAAGGTCAGCTGCCTGCCGTAGATGTAAATATAGTTCATTTTCCTCTACAATGCCCAGCACATGCAGCCTTAATAAGTGATCCATTATATAATATATGTATAATATGCATGTACAAATTGTAATGGTGTTCTGTGTCATATACAGTAGACAGGACTGTGTAAATTCTGTATTTTTACTGGTAAATAAAAAAGGAGAAATAAAATTAAAAACGATAACGGGTTGACTACATACACTGAGAGCGGAGGACAGGCCGCTGTTGCTTTCCTTTGTCCCATATAGAAAGGCATGTTTCAGTGCTGCTGTCTTATGCATGCAGTTTAACGATGGATGAAGCAATGTATAAGATGTGATGAGAGATGAGTAGATCGCTTTGTGCTACCTGGGTCCATGGGCAAGGTCAATGATCTTTGGCCGTGAACAGGAGCTGTGCGGATATCCATACCCTACGCAAGCCTGGGCTCAGCTTATCATTAGCCAGGTGGGTGAGACGGCGACTGTATGCTAAATGCCGCTCAGATGACATCACGCCAGGGTAGTAAATCAAATGTCGCACTGGGGAACCAGAAAGGCCAAGAAATTGGTGCTGCTCCTGTTCACGGCCGGAGAGTACTGACCTGGACCATGGACTGGAGTTGTGCGAAGCGATCCGCTCTTCTTTAACTATGATATTTTTGTTTTACACTACCAGTACTTAAAGAAACATGTCTCAGAGTATGTGACATGTCCTCAGATAGAGATTAAATTAAAGTGATTTTCCAACATTTTGTTGTCAAATTGGAAAACTTACAAGTTGTCACTTAAAGGGTACCTGTCACCATGAAAATGCAGTCCAATCTACAGGCATCATACTATAGAGCAGGCGGAGCTGAGTAGATTGATATATAGTTTTGTGGCAAGAGTTTCAATATATCCTGTGTTTTTGTGTTTTAATCACTTACACCTCTGCTCCAGTGGGCGGTCCTATCAGGGACCGATAGTTTCTCTGTATGCACACTACACACTGGAAGCTGTCAGTCATTAATTGGACCGCCCACATGACCAAAAATCCCAGAGGTTTAAATGATTATAACTCAGGTTATAGTATGTATTTTCTGACAAATTATATATCAATATGCTCAACTCCCCCTGCTCTAAAACATGGCCTCTATAGCTTGGACTTCATCTTCATGGGGACAAGTTCCCTTTAAGTGACCACTTGTACGTTTTCCAAATTGACATTATGCCCTTAAAATAAACCCGTTGGAAAACACTTTAATTTAATCTCTATGTTAGGACATGTGACATGCTGATTATAAAATGCTGTGCGATATGAAAGATACTTTATCTTTTTACTCGATATTCTCACCATTTATAGCTACAAACACTTCTGAATTTCTAAATGTGTGAACATTTCCCTTTTCTACGTTTCATCCATAAAAATCCTATTATGGGACAATATTTCACAGTCTTAACACAATTGTACCAAAAATATGCATCCATATTTTAACCTTCATTATCTCATATAGGGAAATGCAACTTTATACTGAGACATTAATTACTGACCAAAGCAAACATTCACATCTCTACTTGTCTGTCATCTCCAATAGCAATGTATTTAGACAGAGACCTAATCACAAATTGAAAGAAAAAAAATAAACTTATTAAAGAGCTTTGATAAATCGAATATTTCCGTAGATAACAGTATTGTACTTGTCCCCTCCAGACAGAACCTAGTACTGAGGAGTGGTGTGGGTCCCAATAATTAGCAAATTATCATCTATCCTGGGAGTAGGTGATAATTTGCTAAAATGGGAATTACCCCTTATGCTGGCCATACATTAACACCAGATAGCCGTTGGACTCAGAGGTGGACATATAATTAGTGCAACCTGTGTGGCTGCACAGGGGCCCACGAGGTTGGGGGTCCATTCCTACCTCCATAGCAGGTGCAATTTTGCATTTTTATGAGTTTTTGGCCTGCAAAGGGCCCTTAAATTGTTTTTGCACAGGGGCCCTTTCATATCTGTGCCCGCCAGTGGTCAAACTAATGCCTGTTTAACTGACAGCTATTTTTCCCGACCCCAATACATAACCTCCATATAAACTTCTTTTCTACTACCCTTCTTATGGATGTGTACTACATCCAGGGGCGGACATATTATCGGTGCAACCTGTGCAACCGCACAGGGGCCCAAGAGGTAAGGGGACCCATTTCTACCTCCAAAGCAGGTGAAATCGTTCATTTTTATGAGCTCTTGTACTGCAAGGGCCCTACATTGACTATTTTCCAGTCATTAACTGGACTCATAGTAGTCTTTTAAAATGCTGGGAATTATGACAATTTTACTTATTGTTAGTGATGAGCGAGTACTAAAAAGCTCGGGTGCTCGAAGCTCGGGCCGAGCCTCCCAAGATACTCGTGTACTCGGCCCGAGCAACGAGCCCAATGTTATCCTATGGGAGACCCGAGTATTTTTGTGAAATGACCTCCCGGCAGCATGGAGAAACCCTAAAAATGTCACAAAAGTCTCAGAAGAGTGCTCAAATGACATGGCAACAGCATGGGGAAGACCCCTTGAAGCATTTATCACTCAAAAGTCACAGCTGTGAACAATTTTGTCCGCGTTTTACGCCATTTTTACGGACTCACCAGAAAACCTTCCAAAATGACCCCAAAATGATTTTTCATGGCGGAAATGTTAAGGGCACATACCCAATAGTGAGATAGATCTGGTGTATGTTACTTTTTGAGATCAATACATGAAAGATTTTACGTGAAAACATTGTGTGGCACTCCGATGTCCCTGAGAAGAGACGTACATGAAGGCCTCTTGAGTCTAATGTGCCCATTTTGAGGAAGTGAGTCTTTGTAGTATTTTCCTTTGCCAGGGCAGTCCTAAATTGTGAGGTTCACCAATGCCCCTGCATACAGACGTGCATGAGGGCCTCAAAACATTAAGTGTCCATTGTCAGGAAGTGGGTGTATTATAGTATAGCCCTTAGGCAGGGCAGCCAAAAATTGGGAGGCTCCACATTGTCCCTGGGTAGAGACGTGCATGATGGCCTTTAAACCTGAAGTGCCCATTGTAAGGAAGTGGGTCTATTTCAGTATAGCCCTTTGCCAGGGCAGCCAAAAATTGGGAGGCTCCACATTGTCCCTGGGTAGAGACGTGCATGAGGGCCTCAAAACATTAAGTGTCCATTGTCAGGAAGTGGGTGTATTATAGTATAGCCCTTAGGCAGGGCAGCCAAAAATTGGGAGGCTCCACATTGTCCCTGGGTAGAGACGTGCATGATGGCCTTTAAACCTGAAGTGCCCATTGTAAGGAAGTGGGTCTATTTCAGTATAGCCCTTTGCCAGGGCAGCCAAAAATTGGGAGGCTCCACATTGTCCCTGGGTAGAGACGTGCATGAGGGCCTCAAAACATTAAGTGTCCATTGTCAGGAAGTGGGTGTATTATAGTATAGCCCTTAGGCAGGGCAGCCAAAAATTGGGAGGCTCCACATTGTCCCTGGGTAGAGACGTGCATGATGGCCTTTAAACCTGAAGTGCCCATTGTAAGGAAGTGGGTCTATTTCAGTATAGCCCTTTGCCAGGGCAGCCAAAAATTGGGAGGCTCCACATTGTCCCTGGGTAGAGACGTGCATGAGGGCCTCAAAACATTAAGTGTCCATTGTCAGGAAGTGGGTGTATTATAGTATAGCCCTTAGGCAGGGCAGCCAAAAATTGGGAGGCTCCACATTGTCCCTGGGTAGAGACGTGCATGATGGCCTTTAAACCTGAAGTGCCCATTGTAAGGAAGTGGGTCTATTTCAGTATAGCCCTTTGCCAGGGCAGCCAAAAATTGGGAGGCTCCACATTGTCCCTGGGTAGAGACGTGCATGAGGGCCTCAAAACATTAAGTGTCCATTGTCAGGAAGTGGGTGTATTATAGTATAGCCCTTAGGCAGGGCAGCCAAAAATTGGGAGGCTCCACATTGTCCCTGGGTAGAGACGTGCATGATGGCCTTTAAACCTGAAGTGCCCATTGTAAGGAAGTGGGTCTATTTCAGTATAGCCCTTTGCCAGGGCAGCCAAAAATTGGGAGGCTCCACATTGTCCCTGGGTAGAGACGTGCATGAGGGCCTCAAAACATTAAGTGTCCATTGTCAGGAAGTGGGTGTATTATAGTATAGCCCTTAGGCAGGGCAGCCAAAAATTGGGAGGCTCCACATTGTCCCTGGGTAGAGACGTGCATGATGGCCTTTAAACCTGAAGTGCCCATTGTAAGGAAGTGGGTCTATTTCAGTATAGCCCTTTGCCAGGGCAGCCAAAAATTGGGAGGCTCCACATTGTCCCTGGGTAGAGACGTGCATGAGGGCCTCAAAACATTAAGTGTCCATTGTCAGGAAGTGGGTGTATTATAGTATAGCCCTTAGGCAGGGCAGCCAAAAATTGGGAGGCTCCACATTGTCCCTGGGTAGAGACGTGCATGATGGCCTTTAAACCTGAAGTGCCCATTGTAAGGAAGTGGGTCTATTTCAGTATAGCCCTTTGCCAGGGCAGCCAAAAATTGGGAGGCTCCACATTGTCCCTGGGTAGAGACGTGCATGAGGGCCTCAAAACATTAAGTGTCCATTGTCAGGAAGTGGGTGTATTATAGTATAGCCCTTAGGCAGGGCAGCCAAAAATTGGGAGGCTCCACATTGTCCCTGGGTAGAGACGTGCATGATGGCCTTTAAACCTGAAGTGCCCATTGTAAGGAAGTGGGTCTATTTCAGTATAGCCCTTTGCCAGGGCAGCCAAAAATTGGGAGGCTCCACATTGTCCCTGGGTAGAGACGTGCATGAGGGCCTCAAAACATTAAGTGTCCATTGTCAGGAAGTGGGTGTATTATAGTATAGCCCTTAGGCAGGGCAGCCAAAAATTGGGAGGCTCCACATTGTCCCTGGGTAGAGACGTGCATGATGGCCTTTAAACCTGAAGTGCCCATTGTAAGGAAGTGGGTCTATTTCAGTATAGCCCTTTGCCAGGGCAGCCAAAAATTGGGAGGCTCCACATTGTCCCTGGGTAGAGACGTGCATGAGGGCCTCAAAACATTAAGTGTCCATTTTAAGGAAGTGGGTGTATTTCAGTATAGCCCTTAGGCAGGGCAGCCAAAAATTGGGAGGCTCCACGTTGTCCCTGGGTAGAGACGTGCATGAGGGCCTCAAAACATTGTTCCCATTGCAAAGGAGCGGGTCTCCTGTCGTTGTAATGTCCATTCTGCAAAGAATGGGCGAAAAAATTTACCACTGGGGGTATACCTGAAACAAAGACCTAACTATTGTAACGGTCATCATGATGGCGCATGAGGAGAAGGAGGAGCAGTCCAGCGATTATCCAAAGTCGAGAAGTGTACCCATGGGTGAGTGGAGGTACATGGCAAACTTTAAATTCCGCTCTCATTTGCTGGTGGTGTGGTGAAGTCTGGCCCAATCCAACCCTTGTTCATCTTTATCAGAGTCAGCCTGTCAGCATTTTCAGTTGACAGGCGGGTGCGTTTATCTGTAATGATTCCACCTGCGGCACTAAAAACACGCTCTGACAAAACGCTAGCAGCAGGGCAGGCCAGGACTTCCAAGGCGTAGAGAGCCAATTCATGCCACGTGTCCAGCTTGGATACCCAATAATTGTAAGGCACAGAGGAATGTCGGAGTACAGTTGTTCGATCTGCAAGGTACTCCTTCAGCATCTGGGCAAACTTAGGATTTCTTGTGGCACTACCCCGCACCTCAGGGGCTGTGGTACGTGAGGGGCTGAGAAAACTGTCCCACATCTTAAAGACTGTTCCCCTACCTCTGGCGGATTGGACTTGTGCCTCTCTCGGCTGTACGCCTCGGTTGTCCACTGATTCCTGACCTATGCCGCTAGCGTTTTGTGAGGGGAATGCTTTGCCTACTTCCGTGAGTATGGCCTTCCGAAACTGCTGCATTTTGGTTGACCTCTCATCCACGGGAATAAGAGACAAAAAGTTCTCCTTGTAGCGTGGGTCTAACAGTGTTACCAACCAGTAATGATTGTCGGCCAAGATGTTCTTAACGCGAGGGTCACGAGACAGGCAGCTTACCATAAAGTCAGCCATGTGCGCCAGACTCTTAACAGCCAGGACTTCAGTAGCCTGACCAACAAGATGACTGAACATGCTGTCCTCCTCCTCCTCCTCCTCCTCCTCCTCCTCATCTACCCTGTCCTCTGGCCAGCCACGCTGAATCGAGGATATGACTGGTGTGCATGTCATATCCTCAATTTGGCCGGAGAGTTGCTCCATGTCTTCATCCTCCTCCTCGTCATAGTCCTCCACTGCACGTTGTGATGAGACGAGGCTGGGCTGTGTGTTATCACCCACACCCACTACTGTTTCTTGCTGCAACTCATCGCGCTCCGCCTGCAATGCATCATGTTTGTTTTTCAAAAGGGACCGTTTTAGAAGGCAGAGTAGCGGTATGGTGACGCTAATAATGGCGTCATCACCACTCACCATCTTGGTGGAGTCCTCAAAGTTTTGGAGGATGGTACATAGGTCTGACATCCATCTCCACTCCTCAGGTGTTATGTGTGGAGTTTGACCCATTTCCCGACGGCTTAGGTGATGCAGGTACTCAACAACTGCCCTCTTCTGCTCACATATCCTGACCAACATGTGCAGAGTTGAATTCCAACGCGTGGGGACATCACACACCAGTCTGTGAGCCGGAAGATGCAAACGGCGCTGAAAGCCGGCAAGGCCGGCTGAAGCAGTAGGTGACTTTCGAAAATGTGCAGACAGGCGGCGAACTTTTACCAGCAGATCAGACAGCTCTGGGTATGACTTTATAAACCGCTGAACCACGAGGTTGAGCACATGGGCCACGCATGGAACATGTGTCAGCTGGCCTCGCCTCAAAGCCGCCACCAGGTTCCGGCCATTGTCACAAACGACCTTTCCTGGCTTTAGGTTCAGAGGTGTGAGCCAGTGATCTGCCTGCTGTTTCAGAGCTGTCCACAGCTCTTCTGCATTGTGGGGTTTGTCACCTATGCAGATTAGCTTCAGCACAGCCTGTTGCCGCTTCGCCGAGGCAGTGCTGCAGTGCTTCCAGCTTGTGACTGGTGTGGAGGGCACAGTGGATGAGGATGCGCAGGAGGAGGAGGAGGCTGAAGAGCATGACATTCCGGAGCTGTAGAGTGTGGGTGAAACACTGACTGAGGTAGGGCCTGCAAACCTTGGTGTGGGAAGGACGTGTTCCGTCCCTCGCTCAGACTGGGTCCCAGCTTCCACAATATTAACCCAGTGTGCCGTCAACGAGATGTAGCGGCCTTGCCCACAAGCACTTGTCCACGTGTCTGTGGTTAGGTGGACTTTGGGTGAAACAGCGTTGTTCAGGGCACGTGTGATGTTTTGTGACACGTGGTTATGCAACGCGGGGACGGCACACCGGGAGAAATAGTGGCGGCTGGGGACCGAGTAACGTGGGACAGCTGCCGCCATCAGGTCACGGAATGCTTCTGTCTCCACCAGCCTAAAAGGCAACATTTCCAGCGCAAGCAGTCGCGAAATGTTAGCATTTAGAACTGTGGCATGTGGGGTGTTGGCAGTGTATTTGCGCCTGCGTTCAAAGGTTTGCTGAATGGATAACTGAACGCTGCGCTGGGACAAGGACGTGCTTGATGATGGTGTTCTTTCTGCGTAGGCAACTGCAGGTGCAGGAGTGGAGGAGGCTTGTTCGCAGGCAGCATGGACAGAGGATTGGCTCGCATGCACAACCAGCGAAGACGTAGCAGTGACATCAGCAAGCACTGCTCCTCGACTCTGTTGTACTTCCCACAAAGTCGGGTGCTTGGCTGACATGTGCCTGATCATGCTGGTGGTGGTCAGGCTGCTAGTTTTGGTACCCCTGCTGATGCTGGCACGGCAGGTGTTGCAAATGGCCTTTTTTGAATCATCTGGATCCAACTTAAAAAACTGCCAGACTCGTGAAGACCTAACATTTGTACAGGCACCTTGTGTCGTCGTGTTGTTACGGGGAACGGTTGCCTGACTTCTGCCTGGGACCACCACCCTGCTTCTTACTGCCTGTTGTGATGCTACGCCTCCCTCCCCCTGTGCACTGCTGTCCTCGCTCTGCATATCCTCCTGCCAGGTTGGGTCAGTTACTGGATCATCCACCACGTCGTCTTCCTCTTCCGCACCCTGCTCCTCCTCCTGACTTGCTGACAATTGTGTCTCATCATCGTCCACCACTTGTTGAGACACGTTGCCAACTTCGTGAGAACGTGGCTGCTCAAATATTTGGCTATCTGTACAGACGATCTCCTCATGACCCACTTCAATATGAGCTGGCGAGAGGCCAGAATGTGTGAATGGAAACGTGAACAGCTCTTCCGAGTGTCCAAGTGTGGGATCATTAATGTCCGAGGAGGACGTGTACTCAGCCTGGTGGTAGGAAGGAGGATCAGGTTCAGAAATGTGCGGTGCAGTATCACGGCTACTGACACTTGACCGTGTGGAAGACAGAGTGTTTGTGGTGGTGCCAATCTGACTGGAAGCATTATCCGCTATCCAACTAACAACCTGTTGACACTGGTCTTGGTTCAAGAGCGGTGTACTGCTGCGGTCCCCAAGAATTTGGGACAGGACGTGCGAGCGACTAGATGTGGCCCTTTGTTGTGGCGAAATTAGAGCTTGCCCACGACCTCGGCCTCTGCCTGCACCACCATCACGTCCACTTCCTTGTTCCTTGCCAATGCCCTTGCGCATTTTGCAATGCTGTGCACTGCTGACGTGTATATTCACTACTTGTGCGTTATATCAAAGTTTCTGGAAATTGCACACCAGTGCACCTGTACGCTGCCACCAACAGGCACACACGTGCGGTTTTAAAAACCAAGCACGGACGCAATAATAACCTAACACAGGTTTTAGGAGCAAAAATTAAGAACTCTGACACTATCAGCCACTGCTGACTGACGTGTATTATACACTACACTTGTGCGTTATATAATAGTTTGGTAAACGCACACCAGTGCACCTGTACGCTGCCACCAACAGGCACACACGTGCGGTTTTAAAAACCAAGCACGGACGCAATAATAACCTAACACAGGTTTTAGGAGCAAAAATTAAGAACTCTGACACTATCAGCCACTGCTGACTGACGTGTATTATACACTACACTTGTGCGTTATATAATAGTTTGGTAAACGCACACCAGTGCACCTGTACGCTGCCACCAACAGGCACACACGTGCGGTTTTAAAAACCAAGCACGGACGCAATAATAACCTAACACAGGTTTTAGGAGCAAAAATTAAGAACTCTGACACTATCAGCCACTGCTGACTGACGTGTATTATACACTACACTTGTGCGTTATATAATAGTTTGGTAAACGCACACCAGTGCACCTGTACGCTGCCACCAACAGGCACACACGTGCGGTTTTAAAAACCAAGCACGGACGCAATAATAACCTAACACAGGTTTTAGGAGCAAAAATTAAGAACTCTGACACTATCAGCCACTGCTGACTGACGTGTATTATACACTACACTTGTGCGTTATATAATAGTTTGGTAAACGCACACCAGTGCACCTGTACGCTGCCACCAACAGGCACACACGTGCGGTTTTAAAAACCAAGCACGGACGCAATAATAACCTAACACAGGTTTTAGGAGCAAAAATTAAGAACTCTGACACTATCAGCCACTGCTGACTGACGTGTATTATACACTACACTTGTGCGTTATATAATAGTTTGGTAAACGCACACCAGTGCACCTGTACGCTGCCACCAACAGGCACACACGTGCGGTTTTAAAAACCAAGCACGGACGCAATAATAACCTAACACAGGTTTTAGGAGCAAAAATTAAGAACTCTGACACTATCAGCCACTGCTGACTGACGTGTATTATACACTACACTTGTGCGTTATATAATAGTTTGGTAAACGCACACCAGTGCACCTGTACGCTGCCACCAACAGGCACACACGTGCGGTTTTAAAAACCAAGCACGGACGCAATAATAACCTACTAACAGGTTTTTTTGGGGAGCGACAATTACAGTACAGACAAGTCAGACACTATCTGGACTGTTTTACACTGTGTACACCAGCCCCAGATATGAAGGCTGGTATACGGTCACCACTACCCTGCCTGCCTGCCTGCCTGTATACTGCTACAATAGTCCTGACAAGGACTCTTTTGGTCACTAGCCTGTATTCAGACCTGGCTATACCCTGCCTGTATATAGCAACAATAGTCCTGAGAAGGACTCTGCTACTGTACTCCGACCTGGCTATACCCTGCCTGCCTGTATACAACTAGAATAGTCCTGAGAAGGACTTTTGGTCACACTGTTTGCAGCCCTGCAACTGAAAAAGCTATAAAGGGCCGCAAAGCTTTCCCTGAATCAGCGACACTCTCCCTACACTCACTGTCAGAATAGCTGTGAGCAGAGCACAGCGCGCCGGCCGATATAAAGGCTCGGTGACGCTGTGCAGGCCGGCCAATCACTGCAATTCCACAACTAACAGGGCTGTGGCATTGCAGTGGTCTGCCAGCCAATCCCTGCATGAGGGCTGGCTCTCAAAAGAGCGCCAACATGCAGAAATGAAGACCACGAGTAAAGCACGAGTATCGCGAGATTACTCGGTCCCCGCCGAGCAGCCCGAGTACAGTGATACTCGTGCGAGTACCGAGTAGTGACAAGCATGCTCGCTCATCACTACTTATTGTCTTATTTTAGCCTTAAAAGTTCAGGTTCGCCAGAAACATAAACCACCAATAACAATGATGGTGCTGTATTCTAACAACTAGACGTAACTGATGCTCCGATATCTATATCTATATATATATATATATATATATATATATATATAAATATATATATATATATATATATATATATATATATATATATATATATATATGGTAATCTGTACACAAACATAAAAAAATAATTGTCCCAACAAAATGGAACGCATGATTGAGTTGGTATACATAAAAAGTGACAGACAAACCTGGCAGTCAGGCCTTGCTCTGCATTTATCCATCTGTTCACTGTCACTATCTGCCGACAGACTGTATGTATCACTACAACTAGCTTCTGCCATAATAACATCATACATGTACGACAGTCTGAACACAACATAAACATTTGCAAATCATTGAGATGCCCCATAACATTCCATATCGTACGGACTCAGGAGGATCATTAAATAAATACTATCAAAATACGATGACTATGTTTCGCCTCCCTATGTTTTGGCAAGGGGTACTACAAATTTGTAATTAATTTTTTTTCGCATTTAAAGGTTAGCAGAGATTTTTCGATTTTTTTTTTTTACGCTTACCTTTTTGTACGTTTTTTCCCCCTTTGTTCGTTCACTTGTTGCACTTCCATTCTCTGTGACAGTAGACATCTAGACAGAAGGAAAACTTCCAGTTACCTAATGGAACAATGAACAGGCTAGATTTCTCAGCTCTCTAGATGCTCACTGCGCCCGCTCTGCACTGTTACCTTTACAGCTCCATCCCACACCATCTCCACCAGCTCCTCAGTGCTGGCAAGGGGGCAGATTATTCCAGAAAATCTTTTCTTACAATGTACAAGATCTACTTTCTCCTGCTTTGAGATTTCATAACAATTAAACTGCTTAGAATGTAACCTAAAATCCCTTCTGTTCCCGCGTGTCTGGCTCAATTTGAAAAAGGAGGAAACCATTTGGGATTTATTCATTTTATAATGTTACAATGAGGCCAGTGCCTACTGTAATGCTATGCTAATGCTCCTCTTGGCTGCGAGTCATGCTTTAACACCAGCTAAAATGACAGACATTAGAAAACCTCGGCTTACATTGAGACTGGATGTGCTCAATTTACACAGAAAACGACAGCTCGGCAAAAAACGACTCAAAATCCAATTCTAATACCCACATGTAGTATGTCCAGCTACTTTGTGTACAAGGAATAAAAAAATTACCTTTCTTCAGTTGTAAATCATCTGGAGCCAGGGTGAATGAGTGCACTGTTCATTTATGCAGCTTGTTCCACGACCCTAGGAAAGAACAAAACAAGCCATGAAATATAAAATCTAGCATCTATATCAAAGTTAGGCAGATTTTGTGTGAAAATGTGGTATATCCAATGTTAAATTGGAGTGTTGCATTGTGAAATCACATTAAAGGGAATCTGACAGCAGGATTTCTCCCACCAAATTATTTGTGCATGTATAATGCTTTTATGGACAAGTCAGCAATACCTTTACATGATCAGACCGTGCCTTTGTTTCTGAGAAATCCATGTTTGAATTGAAGTGTAAATGAGGCTGAAGAACTATTTGTAGATCTGAAGCCTCTGTCACTCCAACTCTATTCCCTGCCCAGTGCTGCCTCTTCCTGCTTGACTCACTACTCCTTTGCCTGAAGTTACGTAGCATAGAGACTGTCAGTCAAACAGGAAGAGGCAGTGCTAGCTGGGGAATAGAGCTGGAGTCACTGAGGCTTCAGATCTATAAAAGCCCTTGAGCCTCATTTGCATATCAATTTAAATGCTGATTTCTCATTAACTGAATAATGCACTCGCCATGTAAAGTTATTCCTGGATTTGTCTTTGAAAGAGTTACATACACATATAAATAGTTTAGACCAGGGGTCCCCAACCTATGACTTGGGAGCCATATGTGGTTCACAGGCTCACAATCTGGAGGCCATTTACTGACCATGAGGATGGGAGGAGTGTTAGAGATAACTTAATGGCTCACTACCCTTTTTCAGAGCTTAATGTGGTTTGTGACCCTCTCTAAGAGCTGAATATGACTCTCAAAGTCAGAAAGGTTGGGGACAACAGGTTTAGAGGGCGAAAAGTTTCTGACAGATTTCTTTTAAATGACTGTCAATAATGTCATGTTGGAACCTGTAACCCAACACAACAAAAATCAAAAACTATGGAACCAGTCTGCAATTTGGTTGTTCTTTTTAACCTTGAAATCACATCTTCAAACTAATAGCATGACAATAAGTCACAGACACGTTACACTTATGTTTTGGTCACACAATTTACTTGAAAATTGCTGTAGCAAGATCAGAGTAATGCCGACGTCACACGGTACGATATATCATGCGATATGTCGTCGGGTTCACAGATTCCGTGACGCACATGCGGCATCGTTAGAGATGTCATACCATGTGACACCTCCAAACGACTGTCAACGAGCAATAATACTCACCTTATCGTTGCTCGTTGACACGTCGTTCATTTTAAAAATGTCGGTCCTCCTTCTGTGCTACGGTTGTTCATCATTCCCGAGGCAGCACACATCGCTCCGTGTGACACCCCGGGAATTACGAACACAGCTTACCTACGTCCCGCCGGCAATGCGGCAGGAAGGAGGTGGGCGGGATATTACGTCCCACTCATCTCCGCCCCTCCGCTTCTATTGGCCAGCCGCTGTGTGGCGCGCTGTGACGCCGAACGTCCCTCCCCTTCAGGAAGAGGATGTTCGCCGCCCACAGCAACGTCATCCGGGAGGTAAGTACGTGGGACCGGGGTTAATGACTTTGTGCGCCACGGGCAACTAATTGCCCGTGACGCACAAACGACTGGGGCGGGTACGATCGCTCATGTGATCGCACGATAGATCGTACCGTGTGACACTGGCCTTACTGTGTAGTCCTGGAAATACATATCAAATAATACCGTAGTACAACCTATGTCTACTTTATATTTTCGCTAACCAAGAGTTCATCTAGTAAAACAGTTGGTTTATCTGGTTCACCTTACGACACAGATAACATTTACTAGTTCACAGCATGCCTTTTGGGCTTATTTACACACATAGTTGAAACTCTTGCTTCAAATTCATCAAAAACTCACATAAAAATTGCAGAAAACATGAATGTTTTATTTTTAAAGTAGAGATTTTATACAATATTCTTATTGTGTAAAAGCATCTGTCATCCTGAATTAAATCCTACACTTTCTTTGTGTTTTCTACAATGACGAGTTGGAGAAAAAGGTCACAAAACATAAATATAAAAAGCAAATTCTGCAAAAAGTACAAACTTTACAAATTAGAGTGCTAAAATGGTACACCTTGTAAACATGGCAAGTCTGAGAAAACCATACCTTCCTTTTCACTAACAGATATTCGGCCACCATTTTTAATGTTAGTTTGGAAGAAAGATCTAGTAAAAACATGTGATATTGGTCTTGGCCCCTGTGATGTTACAGCAGTCTGTACAGTGGCATATAGAGTCCCTACTGACCGAAAACTCCATGACTCAACGTCTGTCACCAAATTATTGATATATTCTTCTCTAAAAGCACTACTTTAGGATAAATCCAACCAGAAATTTAAGTTTAGAGTACTACAGTTTCCCTAAAATGTATAGCTATCCCCTGAACAAGTGTGGAAGGTCAGCTACCATTAAGGGACTACTCAGACTTTAGTGATTTTTCTTCTAAGCAAAAAAAACAGTCCAAGTTTCGTTGGCGTTTTGAACAAAATTTTCATCAGAGTTTGGTCACAGTCGTTTTTTACATTCAGAGTTTCAACAGTTTTTCTATTATGAAAAAAAAAGCTGATGGACGTTTTCCAAGCTTCTTTTATCACATAGTCTGTAAAAAACGAACAGAACATAGATGACGTCCGAGTGCTATCAAATTTTTTCATGGACCCATAGATATGCATTGGTGATTTTTTGATCCCAGAATCAGATCTGCATAGGACGTTCCGCCTTGATTTTGTGTGAACTACTTGGTCTGAAAACATACATAGGTATGTGAACAGCTCTATAGACTATAATGGGTACTGGGTTCCATGAAAACTAAAGACAGAACTAATACAACAAAAACTGACATCTGAATGAGCCCTAAGATGGAGGAGTCCCTTTTAGGTTAAAAAAAAGTCTTGCCTTAAAAAGTATTAGTGAAACCATTTGGAGACTATGACCAAGCTGCCGACAATGCTGTAGGTGTATTTGGCAATGTAAAAGAAACCTGTCAGGAAGATATTAGTTCTGAAATTAATGGTAGGACTGTATACATCCTGGAACAACAATATGGCTGGAGTCATACTTGTGTGGGACTTAAGCAATGATCGCATCACACTGCCCCATCCAGCTGGCTGCCCGCTCCCCTGACAGGAGCGGGTGAACTGCACAGAAATACATGAAGCTGACCCGCTCCTGTCAGGGGAGCCACCAGCCGGACTGGCAGTGTGATGCGATTCTCGCTCAAGTTAAGGCCCGGTCACACACACAGAGATAAATCTGCAGCAGATCTATGGTTGCAGTGAAATTGTGGACAATCAGTGCCAGGTTTGTAGCTTTGTACAAATGGAACAATATGTCCATGATTTCACTGCAACCACAGATCTGCCAAAGATTTATCTCTGTGTGTGACGGGGGCTTTACATGTAAGTGTGACTCCAACCTAATAATAATGATGCACATTTTGTAGCAATCCGATAAGCAAGCTCTGAATCTATATGCAGATTAGCTTGGAAGTGCATAGGGGCGTGCTGATGCACTCAGAGTGTATGGAGATGCCCTAAATGCAAATGCACCTTAAGCCAAGGGGTAATTTAAGGGGAATCTGTCAGAAGATTTTTACAGCTGAACCTAGTGACATAACTGTATAGATACTAGAACAAACAATAAAATATGATTCATTTGCAAGTACAGCAAAATCAATCTTTGAAGCTTTCACCAGTAAACGTGTCCTAGCAGGTTATCTTTAATTAAAGGGAACCTGTCAGCAGGTTTTTGTACTCCAAAACTAATTGCATCTAAGCAAAGTTCCTATAAAGGAGGTTACATTGTTGTTTAAAAGTGATTACCTGTTTTCTAGCAATCCCGTGAGCAATTGTTATCTTACACTGTTGCACTGTAAGTGCAGCATGGCTCGCATTGCATTTAGAGCTCTCTGGGCCTCTCTTTCTCTACCCACCGTCAGACTCCAGTTATTGACTGACAGGTCACTCTGGTGTAATTGACCTCCATTCTGCATCCAAGATCTTACGCAAGTGTCATCATCCCTTGGGGTAGTGCACATGCACATCAATAGTCCGTCTCTTGCAATGTCATTAAGATTTGCCACCCGAGGGAATGACGGCACCTACTTCACATCTCGGGTGGTGCACATAGGTCAATTCTTGTCTGAGTAACCTATCAGTCAAAGACCGGAGGCCAGGGGTGGGCGGACAAAGAGAGAGAGAGACTGGAGAGCTGGAAGCGCAGTACCAGCCCCTCTGCACTTGCCGCTTATTAGCATTAAAAGTTCCCAAGGCATTCTAAAGAAATGGGAAATCCCTTTTTTATAACAAAGATATGAATTTAACCTCCTTTACAACAACTTTGCTTAGATGGCATTAGTTTGGAGAAGATAAATCCGCTAACAAGTTCCTTTTACGGCTTATCTATATTCCATCTATAACGCTAAACATCACAGACAGAATGGTTGGTGCACATTTTTTAAAACATCCCTTGGGCACCAGAAAAGCTTGTTCTACCCCTGGGTGCCATAGTACTCAGGAAATGTATGAAGCTAATATCTGCTATAGTCACGCTTGAGAATCTGATTTTATTAGCTAAATAAAATATTCCACCCAAACATAACTTCTCGTAAAAGAAAATACACTCTTTCCCTACTCTGTGCTACTTGCGGAACGTAGGGAAAATCTACATTTGAAGGATCTCAGATAATAGCGTGTGAGAAAAGTGAATAATAAACTGGGTTCATATGTCAGTCATATGAGGTAGAGTCAATATAAATCAGCTGGTAAACTTCGAGAAAGCATGTAAACATACCTGCGTGCTTAGATGGTTAGATAAGAAGCTTGGCGACTGTTATTGTATTCCCTAGCACTTCTTTGGTTGAACTACAGTCATTTTATGTTAATATTTTCTACAAAATCATTGAGTCTGTTTTCTTGTCAATTGAATTGATTCTGTGACTAATCGTGAAGAACTAACAAGTCAAGAAAAAAATAGGTGATGTAAATTTACACTTAAAGCGGAACCGTCGTTTTAATTTTTATGAAAATAAGCAACTTTGTAATATTTCTTATCAGAAAAATCTGCTTCTTTCTCTGCCAGAATTGATCAGTCATTATCAAAATTCTCAATTCTGAGTGAAAATCTGTATTCAGGGAAGACTTTTTCATTACTGAGATAGGAGATGGCAGTTGGTGCTGATGAGATTCTATGATTTCGGGAGAAGGGAGGAGCTAGAGGCAGAGGAGGTGCTAAATGCAAGGGAGGAGCTAAAGGCAGAGAAGGCGCTAAATGCAAGGGAGGAGCTAGAGGCAGAGGAGGCGCTAGATGCAGGGGAGGAGCTAGAGGCAGAGGCAATATTATATTGATAGGACATGCTATCACTAGAGATGAGCAGATCGATCCATGGAGGATCGGGTTCGAGTCAAATTTCTGATAGTTCCAGAAACCATAAATTTGATTTACGGTTAGCAAAAAAAAATCTTTCCCATCATCATTTCTCACACTGCCAAAGCAAATGGGCTAATGCCATTTATTTGTTGCTGCCCTGGCCTCGTCATAATGCCTTGTAGCTATGAAATAGTACTAATACCTTGTTAAGTACTGGACACTACCTGGGCAATTGCAGATCAACAGCTTCTAGTGGAGCACTGGGTACATCACTGGGTAAAGGTCCAGTCACACTAAACAACTTACCAGCGATCCCAACAACGATAGCCGGCAGCACAGGCAGCGTGAGAGCTGCGGAGGCTGGTAACTAAGGTAAATATCGGGTAACCACCATATGAACACTCTCCTTCACATGGAAGGAGACCTATGTGCTCCCTAGATTTTGCCCATGATTATACACATTATATGAAGCTCACAAAGCTCAACTGCTCATTGAGCCCCTCTGGATGTGTGGTTCGCAACCAAAATATCCATCGGGTCTCCCTTTGGATAATCATTTTATCCCAATCTCCTCTCCTCGCCGGGACTGGGATAGTCTCTATTGTCCTAAACGACAGAACTCCTACATCGCCGCCATGACAGCTATTTACATGGCGAGCAATGGGGGTGTCTCTTTTATTTCTTACATCCCCTAGATGCTCACTAATTCTCGTTCTCAACTGCCTTTTGGTCTTCCCTACATAGTTGAGAGGACATGTACATGTACAAAGATAAACCACGCCTTCTGTCCTACAATTGGCGAAGTTCCGGTTTTTATATGTCCTCCCTGTGCTAACACTTGTAAACTCTTTTGATGGAATGATGAATTTACAAAAAGAGCACTTCCCACATTTAAAGGTCCCCATTCCTCTATTGTCCAGCCAAGTGCCTGCTTTTTGAGGAGGGGTATATAGACTGTGCACCACATGATCCTTGATTGTTCGACCCCTTCGATATGTCACAGAGGGAAAATTGGTAATTGAATCCCCAATATCTGGGTCATTTCGCAGGATCCCCCAATATTTTCTAAGGATCCCCATTATTTTCCTATTTTGGTCGTCGAAGGTGCCGATCAATCTTGTCTTCTGCTCTCTCTCATCCTTATTTCTTGGAATCAATAATCTTGTCCGCTCACTCTGCCAGGCATGTTCACAGGCCGTCTTGACAGTCTCTAGAGGATATCCCCTCTGTAGGAATCTATTTTTTAGATGTTTTGACTGTTTATCAAAGTCCTCAGCCAAGGAGCAGTTCCTGCGTACTCGCAGGAACTGCCCCTTGGGGATACCTTTTTTCAGGGGGAGTGGATGGAAACTGTTCCAATGTAACAGGTTATTCGTAGAGTTCGGTTTTCTATATATGTCTGTCTTTAATCGTCCATTCGTGTCTTTCTGAATGAAGATGTCAAGAAACGGAATCCTATTCCCACCAATCTCATATGTTAATCTGAGATCTAAATTATTAATGTTCAAATGGTCTATAAATGAGATGAACGATTCCCTGGTCCCGGACCATATCACAAAGATGTCATCAATATAGCGCCCCCAGAAAGAGATCTGGGGGCACCACATTGAATCGTCTTCACTAAAAACCACCGTATCCTCCCACCAGCCCAGGAACAAGTTTGCATACGTGGGGGCACATGGGCTCCCCATCGCTGTGCCCCTGAGCTGGTGGTAGAATCTAGAATCAAACAGGAAGTAGTTTCTAGTCAGAATAAATTCCATCAATTCTCGTACAAATTTATTGTGGGTGTTATATTGTACTCCACGAGATGAAAGAAAATAATCAATGGCTCTCAGTCCATGTTTGTGGGGGATTCGGCTATATAAAGATTCCACATCTATCGACACCAATATAGCCTCTTTCTCTACAGTAATATCCTCTATTCTCCTAAGTAGGTCCATCGTATCCTTGATGTGTGATGGTAAAGCAGTTACGAATGGTCGCAGAATTTGGTCTACATACGTGCTAATATTTTGGCACAGGGCATCGATCCCCGAGACGATTGGTCGTCCTTTCAAGGGATCAAGTCCTTTGTGCACTTTCGGCATCGTATAAAAAGTTGCTATCTTAGGATGTTTGGGGAGTAGATATTCAAATTCCTCCTTAGAAATCAGTTTGTCATCCTTAGCCATGATCAATAGCTCCTCCAGTTCACCTCTGAAGGTGTCAGTTGGATCCTTCCTTACTATTTCATAAGTGTCCTTGTCGTTTAGGAGTGTCAAACACATCCGTAGGTAATTACCCCTATTCATGACCACTGTATTCCCGCCTTTATCAGACGGTTTTATAATTATTTCGAGATTTTTCTCCAAATTACTTAAAACCTCTCTCTCTTGCTTGGTCATGTTCGCTGGGGTGGGATTATGTTTTGGGTCAATCTTAGTCAACTCTGAGGTCACCAATTTGTAAAATATCTCTGTACTGTCATAATCGCCCTGGGGCGGCATCTTTGTACTTTTATTTTTGAGTGTGGAGAAAGGGCCTTCACCCATCATCCTACTCCCTTCCTCCTCTAATTCCATCAAGGTGTCAAAATCACTCATCATATCCAGTGGCAGGTCCAGTTTATGACATCTCATCCGGTTGTTGACTGCGAAATATTTTTTCCATTTAAGTTTCCGGATAAAAAGATTTATGTCTTTAACCCATGTAAAAGCATCGTATCTTACTGTGGGCACAAAACCCAGACCTGCCCTTAGTACTGATAACTCGATTTCCGACAATTCATAACTTGACAAATTAATGACCTGTGTCTTAACCCCTATCTCATCCCGTACCCTGCTTAGGCCCTGTTCGATTTCGGTGGTCCCCGTTCCCTTAGATCGTAGGGTCTCATCTCTCTCCTTTCTAAAAAAGAGGTGGCGGGAGGAGGCGGAGCCACCGAAGTAGAGGGCAATCCAGAGCCAGATGACCCAAAGCCATCTGTACCCCCCTGATAGATGTTGTGACTGTATCTTGCCCTTATAATCAGCACGGTCCTCTAACTCACTCTACTGTAGAGTGTAAGCTCTTATGGTCAATGTGATCCTCTTTCTCTCCTCTCCTGTATTTTATCCAAGCAATTAGAAGCTTTCCAGTATTGAGATTCACAAGAAATTGATTTTTTTTGTGAAAATTCATCGAATCCAAATTTTAAAAGATCTACTTTTTGATTAGTTTGGGTCCGACCTCAGGGAATCCCAATGATCCTGAGAATAAAGCAGTCACAGTACAAATTCAGAACAGTATTTCTATCACTGTTTTTACATGCACAGCTGTTTTTCAGGTCACTTGACTGTTCTGGGCTCTGCAGACAACTCCATAGAATATATAATTGTACTGCAGTACCTTACAGACAAAAATATTGAAGGGCCTCAGTGCTAAATCAGCTTTGTGGACCGTTCAGTCTCAGGACCGATCGGGATCTCAAAGTTCAACCCCACAGCAAGCATAATGGGATGGTATCTCCTAGCAATTTTCCATCACTTTATGAGCTATGAATACCTTCAAACAGATAACATTTGGCTGCTGCATACTGGGCCCATCCACATGATAATTTAAGCAAATATTTACTTTCCATTTTTCACGATGAATGGTTTAATGGTTCAAAGAACACAAGTGCACACCCCCATTCTTAGAAAAAGTAACCTGACAACCCTGACAATGAATTTCAGAATAGAGGCTGTTTCTAAGTCTTAAAGTAATCATACATATTATCTGACAGTTGGCAGAACTCATCACGTCCGGAGGTATCAGCTGAGCTGAGGCTTACCAACTCTCCCCCAAAAGATAATGGGGCAAAAAGGATGGAGCAATTGGAATTTTATTATTCAATACTTTAGTTTTTGGGGGAGATAAGCCTGACCCCATTTAAAATAGATGAACATTTGGTTGAGTCGAATGTGTTTATAATAGGAATCGGGACAGAAAACAGTCTGCTGAATGAACGTAAACCCGACAGTTATCTCATGCGTATGGCCAGCTTCAATGATTAATGTATGTCTTAACTAACCCTGCCTCTTAGATGAGAGATGGAAAAATCAAAAGGACCTGAAACTGCCCACTACTGAGCCAATCGTTGGTATGAGCCATTTAAGTGGGTATCAGTTCCAAACCCTCACCAATATAAACTGACTTGTCTTTATGATAGATTACCGTGACCCTACTGGTGGGAATGAAAGTTGTACATAGAATACAACTATGATGATGCTACCTTCAAACTGAAAACTTGCTAGACAGTGTATGGATTATTCTGTTTGGAAATGTTTCAGTTTTGGAAGAAACTACCTAAATATCAAATGATAGAATAAAATTTGGGGATTGTCTTGTAGCAGAACTTTCCAAAAATTTCACACACATATATATGACGAAAACAAAGTTATGAGAGTCTTGCATATAGTTCCATTATTACTTTGTTCGGTTCTCCAGGGTAAAGGTTGAGTAAAGAGTTATGACGTTTAGATACCACCTGCTGTACCTCGATGCCACACCTGCATAGAAATGTCAGGGTGTGTGTAGTTCCTGGAGCTTTTTCAGGCTTACAAGCTTAGCAGTTCAACTTTTTTTTATCTGACTGGGTGATCAGTTTTTCTGAAGTCATTGTAATGAAGGATTTCTAATTGGTGATCAATTAAATGTATTCTCATTACAAGCATTCAATCTTTTTATAATAGTTATATTGAGTCATGGCTGATACTTTTAATGGTTAATGATAATAATGCAGAACACGTGATCAGTGATATCCAGAGAAATTCTACACAGGTCATCTGCAGCCTGCCGTAATACTTTCTGGCAGTGCTGAAACTATTGTAAAGCTTTTACTTTAAAGGGGGAGTACAACTGGACAAACCCTTCTGAACAGCAAGCAACTCTGGGAGTCCATTGATCTCCTTAAAGAGGTTGGCCACTACTTTATCATTCATGTACCATCCTTAGGATAGGTCATCAATCTCTGATCGGCTGAGATCCAACACCCCGCACCCCCATTGATCAGCTGTTCTCGGTGCCGGAGGTAGGAGGCATCCGGAAATGTACAGAAATGCTCAGTTTTGGAGCTGATAGAGGTCACAGCCAGGGACTCTACATCCGCCTCCTATTCAAATCAATAAGAGTAGATTTGCAGTACCCAGCCGTGGTCGCTAATAGTTGAAGGGGGTGTTCTAGAACTGAGCATTTCCGGCTGCATGCTGCCACTGCCAGCACCAGGAACAGCTGATCGGAGGGGACAACGGTTGTTGGACATTGGCTGACAAGACATTGATGACCTCTCCTAAAGATAGGACATCAATGTTAAAGCAGTGGCCAAGCTATTTAAGACCCGCACATACATTAGATCAGTGTAAATTGCACCCGCCAATATCAACATGTTCAGCCAACAGTCTTGTGTATGGGGTCACTGGCCAATTGATTTTCGGGGAAGATGTTGAGCAGGAATGTCAGATATCAGACTACCCATCAATTGTTCTCCTGGCTCAGATGTCTGCAGCTTTCTTATGTAATACATAGGACAAACGAGCGCTCCTGTGTACTGCAGAAACAACTGAGATGGTTGTGGGCCTAACAATCGGCCAAAGTATCATTCGGTCAAAAGCCATCTAATTTATATGAGGACCTTTAGGTGTAGTTGCTGGATCCCCAGCGTTCAGCTGGTATTGCTGTAATGAGAATATATTAAGCAATATTAACTAGTGGGATTTTATTATCAAATATTGCAAAAAACTTTAAACAATATACATGGCACAAATTTAAGTCTTATGGCATGTGACATCATTTTTAAAGTCTTTGCCAATTTACTCAATACAGCAGAAACAAAACCATATAGGCAAAGGATAAAAAAAAATAAGTTGCAAAAAATGCTACGTGAAGTGTCAAATATCAAACAAACTTCCTCATGCTCTTTATTCTATAGAAGATTTATGACTGATATACTTTATTGACCCATTTCCATAAAACTGCCATTAGACTGCAGATAATATCATAAACTATATTTAACCCTAATATACTTTGACCATAAATAGTCTAAAAACGACATTATTAGAATTGAACAATTCAAAGCTGTAACCATAATGTGCCCAAGTGAAAGAACTGGGAAGGAACTGAAAAAGCCATCTGCAGTAATCCATGTCACTGAAAGATTTAACCCTTTCGCTTTTTGAGGTTCACACTTTTGAAGTGTTCAAATAAAACCTTAATCACTAAATAATAAATTACCATTACGAGGGACAACCATTCCGAAACACAGTGTCTGCAAATTGAGCTTCTGATCTGGCATAAATCCTAAGGGTGCTTTTGTGCCGACCCCTGGAGCAGTCAGACTGCTCGGATCCGGGGTTTCCTGTGGCTCGAGGGTCCCTGGACCCGGGGCTCAGCATCCACTTGATTTAAAAAGGGGAGAGTTATTTACAAGGGATAGTTCATGATGTCACCCGTGGTGCGCGGTAAGTGGAGTACCGCAGCTGCCGATGGGAGTACCCGGGAGAGATGGAGTGGGGCAGCCAGGTGGTGATCCCTCCAAGGGTAGGGGAGGCCCCCGGGGACTCTAGAGGAAGGTGGAGGATGGTGTTGTGGAGGCTATGTGGGCAGGCAGGATGCAGGGAGGGCAGTGTACTCACTCAGGCTGTGAAGATGTTAGCGCAATCATTAAGTAGACTCTGACACAGGAGTAAACCAAGTCTCTGGGTACCGCTGCCGCTTTGGAGAGCCTGTCCGGTTATCCGTCCCCTCTGGTAGTGCTTAGTGGTCTGGAGCCTGCCTCCTTGCACAAGTGTAGAAGTTCCTAAGTGACCCGTTGGCCTGAAGCTGTCAGGTGGATCCATCACAACTCCAAAACAGTGCAATACAGTTCAATGGCATTGCGGCAAGCTCCGGTCACATGCTGTCATGTGACCGAATCATGTGACCAAAGCTTGCCGTGATGCCATTGAACTGTATTGCACTGTACTGGAGTTGTGACGGTTCTGGCAGAGCGGCGAAATACCGCTGATGTGAAAGCACCCTTAGTCATATGACAAGGCTTGTTAAAGGGTCACTTTTGACTTCTAGGATTGCTACCTCCAATAGGTGGCACCAGAGTTTGTCTTCTTCCTCTATGAACAGACAATTTGAACATAAATCCCCAATAATCTTTGTATTTTCTGAAAGTAGACCACTAGTATGGCAGGCACCTTCATGCTTTTTTGCGTCAACATAAATACAAAAATGCATACATGTTTTAGTGACTAATTTATTTATTAGTGACTAATTTATTTATGGCCTAATGAGACAATTAGATACAAAACAGCTTCCTAAAATAAAAGTTAAATATCCTGGCTGGATTCAAATCCCACCAAGGAAAACTTCTAAAAGAAGTTTGTACGTTCTCCTCGTGTTTGCATAACTTTTCTCCGGGTTCTCTGGTTTCTTCAAAAGACATACTGATAGGGAATATAGATTGTGACCCCAATGGAGACAGTGATGATGATGTATGTAAAGCAGTGTGGAATTATTGGTGCTATTTAAAATATAACAAAGAAATAACATTAATCATCAAAACTGGAAAGACTTAAGCTGTGATTTTATGCAGTAAAATTTTAATCTTCCATGTGTTTCTTTACATAGCAATATCTTGGAAATATCTTTATCTATCCCAATGGTTGAGAGATTATAGTGAAGGCTGAACAGAAATCATCATAAAACAGCAATCCGGGCTTTGATTGTTGTTCTTTTTTTATGATTACTGGGTGGGATAAATAGTGTACTCATTTTATAGTTTGCATCATTATCAATACTACATATGTATATTATTTTTATACTTAAAGGGAACCTGTCACATGAAAAAAATACTATTAACCTGCAGATATGGAGTTAATCTTCAGGTTAATAGCGTTACGAACCTATCCGGCACCTGCACATTGAACCATGCTGCCGGGAGGAAATTAACTTTAATCCTTTTGGCGGCGTTTGGCTTTCAGTTATAGGGGTGGCACCAGCAAGGGTTCAGTTACTGTTCTGTGTATGGAGAGTGGTGGCTGTAAACATGCTCCTCACACTGACTGACAGTTGCTCAGAATTATACCCAACTGTCAGTCTGTGCAGCAGCACCCCAACAGCAGGGTGTGATGTGCAGATACTGGGCAGGTTCTGACCACTATTAACTTGCAGAATAACCCCATATCCAGAGTCAGACTGGCTACTGGAGAAACCATCAGTAATACCAGTCCTGGCTGCGATTACCTGCATTGAACTCTGGAGCTATCACCTGAGCTCTGGAGTGCAGCCCAGCCTCTCCGCAGCTCCGAAGCTCTCACCTGAGCTCCAGAGTGCAGCCCGGCCTGTCCGCAGCTGTCATGAGCTGAACTGAAATCGTCAGGGAATCAGTCGGCGCTCGCAGTTCAATCCTGCAAACCCGCTGTTCAGTCCAGGCTGCACTCCGGAGCTCAGGTGAGAGCTCCGGAGTTCAATGCAGGTAACCACAGCCAAGACTGGTATTACTGGCAGTTTCTCCGGTAGCACTGCCCATATCTGTAGGTTTTTTGCCAGACAGGTTCCCTTTAATACAATATCCCATAAAATGATGTTGCCATAGTCTAAGGTGGGCTTTGCACACTACGATATCGCAGGTGCGATGTCGGTGGGGGTCAAATCGAAAGTGACACACATCCAGCGTCGCTCTCGACATCGTAGTGTGTAAAGCCTTTTACATACGATTAACAAGCGCAAAAGCGTCGTTATCGTATGATCGGTGTAGGGTCTGACATTTCCATAATGCCGCTGCTGCAACAGGTACGATGTTGTTCCTCGTTCCAGCAGGCAGCACACATCGCTGTGTGTGAAGCCGCTGGAGCGAGGAAGATCTCATACCTGCGTCCCGGCCGGCTATGCGGAAGGTCGGAGGTGGGCGGGATGTTTACGTCCCGCTCATCTCCGCCCCTTTGCTTCTATTGGCTGCCTGCCGTGTGACATCACTATGACGCCGCACGACCCGCCCCCTTAGTAAGGAGGCGGGTCGCCGGCCAGAGCGACGTCGCAGGGCAGGTGAGCGCATGTGAAGCTGCCGTAGCGACAATGTTCGCTACGGCAGCAATCACAAGATATCGCACCTGCGACGGGGGCGGGGATTATCGCTGCAGCGTCGGTAACACATTGTTACCGATGTCGCAGCGTGCAAAGCCCGCCTAAGGGTGTGTGCCCATGATCAGTGTTTAGGATGCAGCATGCTTCAGCTGCGTCCAAATCGCTGCGATGCACAGTACAAGCATAGTGGATGGGATTTCTAGAAATCCTGTGCCCACTGTGGTTGTTTTTTCTGCAGCAAACACTGACCTGTGGTGCGTCTTTACAGACCGCAGCATGTCATTTGTTTGCTGTGGATTCGCATGTGTCCTCCCTAGGGAGAACACAGCAAGGAGCCCACAGCGCACTGAACCCTGATCGTGGGTATGAGCAGCTGCGTTCTCCTGCGGAGGAGACTTGTGACCCCGCAGGACAGGACCCGCTGCGTCCAGGACGCAGTGAGTCCTGATTGTGGGCACATACCCTATAACTCATCATTTTTTATGTTTTTAGTGATGGGGTTGTAT
This sequence comes from Anomaloglossus baeobatrachus, assembly GCF_048569485.1. NCBI lineage: Eukaryota > Metazoa > Chordata > Amphibia > Anura > Aromobatidae > Anomaloglossus > Anomaloglossus baeobatrachus. Next base: position 583,329,613 of record NC_134353.1, on the reverse strand, counting down.
GAGAGCTTGTTTTTTGTAGGATGAATTATAACAGTTGGTATAATTTTTTATTGTTTTTTATTTAATATTTTAAAAGTAAAGTTGTAAAAAACCATCTAGTTTTATAGTTTGAGTTGTTACAAATGAAATGTAGTTTTTTCAATAATAAAGAACTTAACAAAAACTGTAAAAAACAAAAGTTGTTTTTTTTCTATTGTTTTTCTAACCTTTTTTTCACTTTGCAGATGTAATTTAGTGTTACACAAGGACAGGAAGAGATCACACATTTCCTCCCTTCTGTCACTGCCGCTGACTGATGCTTTGGGGAAAGTATTTTAATGGGCTGCACCTCAGCCTGAATTGTAGCTACAGGAGAGCTAGAACGTTCATTTTAAAGCCAATATACAATATTCACGATCTAACCCGCAATATTATGGGTTAGACTCAGGTCACATGAGCATATAAAAAATTGTTCCGATTTTCATCCAGAAAAGTGGTATGATTTTTTTTCTCACTTGTGTGTAATCCGTTGATTTACTTAGCACTGTCCCATTGAATAACATTGGTCCGAGTGCTGACTAGTAAAAAATTGGATAGCACTTGTCCGATTTATACGGTGGTGTGAGCGAGCTCTTACAGAAGAAGTCAGGAGTGCACTTTACCACACACCTGCTCGTCTCACTTTAACCACTGATTTCACAAGGGGACGTTGGTCACAGAGTAATTATGCAGAGCAGCCTAAAGGCGCATTCCTCTGAGAATCCTATGAGCAATGTTCACATGTAAATACCATAAAAATCAGCTGATTGGGCCATTTTTGACCTGATGATAGGTTCTCTTGAAAGACTGTGTGCTGCCCCTGCAGCAGTCGAACTGCTCGGATCCGGGGGTTTTGCTGTGGCTCGAAGGTTCCCGAACACGGGGCTCAACAGCCACTCAAATAAAAGGGGGAAATATTTACAAGGGGACAGTTCGTGATGCCACCCCTGGTGTGCGGTAAGGGAGTACCGCCGCTGCCGATGGGAGTACCCGGGGTGGATGGAGCGGGGCAGCGAGATGGTGGTCCCTCCTCGGGTAGGGAAGGCCCCGGGGCTCCGTAGGGATGGTGAATGGGATGGTGGAGGTGATTTGGGCAGATCAGGACCCGGGGAGGCAAGTGTACTCAATCAGACGGTGCAGTTGTTAGTGCGGCCAATAAGCAGACACTGACACAGAAGTAAACCAAGTCTCTGGGTGTCGCTGCCACTCTGGGGAGCCCGTCCGGGTGTCCGTTCCCGCTGGTATTGCTCAGTGGTCCGGAGCCTGCCTCCATGCACAATTGTGTAGATGCCCCTGAGTGACCCCTTGGCCTGACGCTGTCAGGGTCCCGCTCCCTATATTGAAATAGTGGAGCTGTGCTCTTGATGGCTGACACTTGGGATTTCAGTGGGCTGCATAAGCTGGAAAGCCCTATCTCCCTCGTTGTGTTGATGCCTTCGATCTCTGAGCTCGTGGGGAAAGTTCATAAAGAGACTATCCTCCACAGATGAATTATCATGTTGCGTGAAGCTACTCCCTGATCTAGGGTCCTGTACCCCGCCGTGCTCGGTACCGATCCGGTTACTGGACTTCTGGTGCCGACCGTTCTCCAAAAATAAATCTGCTACACCTCCTCCAATACCCTGCGATCGGGTCTCCGACTCCTCTGGTCCCAGACCACCGTCCGCGACCCAACCAAGGTCACACAGGGAGCTACACCTCCCCCAGCTCCTCACTCTCTGAGGGCTACTACTGATCTGACTTCCTCCCTCCCACCAGTCTGCCTGACCCCTAGGCGGGTGGTCCTTTTCCAGCTAGACCACCCACTGGTGTGCCTGACAGGGTGTGGTGTGAGGTGTGGTTAGGATTTGAGTGCTGATTGAAGCAATACCACTGTGTAGGAACCCAGAACCATGGAGGGTGGGTTCTGCACCATGAGAGACAGGGGTGCAGTTCCCTGTGACACCCTGATAGAGTTAGGGGTGTCACAACTGTATCTCTGAGTCATCTAGCCAGGCATCTTTATTGGGATAAGTGAGATAACAAGTTGTCCGATATCCCCAAAACACATGAACGTTCACCTTGCCTAGTTATTCATGTGCTTTCAAATGGGAATGTGGAGAAAGTTATCACCAAGTGGCTCTAGTAGCATCTTAACTCCGGAGGAAAAACAGGGTTAAGAGTTAAAATTCAGACTGCCCGACTCTTATATCAACAGACATAATCTGTTGGCAAAAATTGGGAGGCTCCATACACATTAGTCTATCAATCGCTCCCACCAACATCAGAGGGATTGACCTACTTTATCTAAAGCCATCAATACAAATTAGACTAATGTTCGCCAATCCTTTCAAAATCATTGGGTTAAGTTTACATGTCTAATCTGTACGGGAAAAATATTGATTCGGCATGTCCAATTTTTGATTACCAATCGCTTTACTCTCCAGGAGATAACTGGCCACTGAATATGTATGGTGCAGGATCTCTCATAGAGAATGCAGGATCACTCGGTTGAAATGGTCCTGTGTATGGAAAAGCCAGCAGAGATGGTTGTCGGCCCAACGATCATCTGAACCATTGTTCAGATGTCAGACATCTAATGTGGAAAGTGGGCCTACAGTGAGTGGTTTCCTTAACTTATCATGAGAGAAACAACAGATCAGAAGGTGAAAATTCAATCTGTGAGATTCCTATTTAGGTTACTTTCACACTGGCGTTCAGCGCAGTCAGTCACTATGGAGAATAGCGCAGTCCATTAACGCACTGTGCTATTCTCCATAAACTTGTATGGGCGACGCACTGTAATGCAAGTGTCAGCGTTGCATCCGCTGGATGACGCAGCGGAGGGAACGCAGCATGTAACTTTTTTTGAGAGGCGGAAACCTTTATTTTTCACTGCGCATGCTCATTTTTTTTTTTTTTTAAATCACAGAAACTTTATTTTGTTTCTCGGTGGCCGAACGTTCAGCTGAGCGCCCGGCCACTGGCATGGCATGTGAGAGCGCTCAGATGAGCGCCCGGCCGCCGGCATGTGAGAGCTCAGCTGTGCGCCCGGCCGCCGGCATGTGAGAGCTCAGCTGTGCGCCCGGCTGCCGGCATGTGAGAGCTCAGCTGTGCGCCCGGCCGCCGGCATGTGAGAGCTCAGCTGTGCGCCCGGCCGCCGGCATGTGAGAGCTCAGCTGAGCGCCCGGCCGCCGGGTGATCAGCTGATCGTTCACAATAGTCTGCTGCCGGTAAAACTGTAAAAAAAAAAAAAAAATTAAAAAAAAAAAGCTTTCCGTTGTTTTGTAGCATCCGTTGTGCCATTATATGCAACGCATCCGTTGCATCCGTCACACAACGCAATGTAACGGATTCAGTTCAATGCAAGTGTGAAACTAGCCTTATCCCAACAGCTTCACTCTTTCCAGATATGTGAATATAAATTTTCATGCAGTGTTTGGCTTTGGACTCGCTGGATGTCATGGCGATTTTGGACTCTGTTCACACTGCAGAGTCTGACAAGCAGCCTGGAATCTCTTAGTTGCACAGCCTGCCACAGGCATCAGCTGTTTTGCTTCACTGCTCTCCAGTAGAGATGAGCGAACCGGTCCCGGTTCGGCTCGAGGCCGGTTCGCCGAACGGGGTCCCGTTCGAGTTCGGTTCGTCGAACGTTCGACGAACCGAACTCGAACGTATAGGCTATAATGGGAGGCAATCACAAACACATAAAAATGCATTATAAATGTACACAAACAGTTAATAAACCGGTCCTCGTGATCCCTTCTGCACTCTGTCTCCTGCCGCTATTCCATCCGATGATCGCTGAATCCTCCCGGTGACCTGCACTGCCAGCAGAGATGCAGGACCTATCGTGATGTCAAAATAGCCATGTGACCAGTCACGTGCCTATTATCTCATTGGCTACAGACTGGTCACATGACTATGACACGTCATGTAGGACCTGCGAGTGCATCTCTCCGGTACACGGTGCACATATGTGTATCGCCGTGTACAGGCGACATGCTCTAGCACACGGTCGACTCCCCGTTCCGTTAGGGACCGGCTGACACAGCCGGTCATTAACGGAGATCACCGTTGCCATAGCAACGCAGTTAGCGGTGACGTCACCGCTAACCGCGGCTCCGAGAGCACCATTGCTATGGTAACGCGTCTGTCAGCGTTACCGCTAGCAGCCAGCACTGATCACTCACGGAGTGAAGGCTGCACGCTGCTTCCCGATTGTTGTGATGATTGTAGTGAGGATGAGGTTCCCCAGCCCCAAGTGATGAGCTGGTGAATCTCATCCTCACTACAATCGTCACTACTACTACACTAGAAAGAAAGAAGACAGAAGAGCAGGATCGTGGAGGGCTGACAGGGGGTAATAAAGATGGAGTCTCTAATGTGTCTGTGTATTTATTTCTATTAAAGTATTTTTTCTCTGTGTGGTGTCTTTTTTTAACCCTTTATTGGAGATTCTTAATGGCCGGGTCAAACGTGCCTGACATTAAGAATCTCTGGCTTAATACTGGCTGGTAAAACAAAGCCAGTATTAACTCATGATTACCCAACAAGCCACCCGGCTCCAGGGCTGTTGGAAGAGTTGGATACAGCGCCAGATGATGGCGCTTTTATGAGAGCGTCATTTTCTGGGACGGCTGCGGACTGAAATCCGCAGTAGAGGCGCCCACAAACCTCGGGCTAACCTGTGCTGCGGATTCCAATCCCCAGCTGCCTAGTTGTACCCGGCTGGACACAAAAATGGGGCGAAGCCCACGTCATTTGTTTTTTAATTATTTCATGAAATAAGTGAAATAATTAAAAAAAAACGGGCTTCCCTATATTTTTGGTTCCCAGCCGGGTACAAATAGGCAACTGGGGGTTGGAGGCAGCCCGTGGCTGCCAGCTGTACCTGGCTAGCATACAAAAATATGGCGAAGCCCACGTCATTTTTTTGGTGGGCAAAAAAATTCTGCATACAGTCCTGGATGGAGTATGCTGAGCCTTGTAGTTCTGCAGCTGCTGTCTGCTCTTCTCCATACAGACAGACAGCAGCTGCAGAACTACAAGGCTCAGCATACTCCATCCAGGACTGTATGCAGAAGTTTTTTGCCCCCTGAAAAAATTATGTGGGCTTCGCCATATTTTTGTATGCTAGCCAGGTACAGCAGGCAGGTACGGCTGCCCCCAACCCCCAGTTGCCTATTTGTACCCGGCTGGGAACCAAAAATAAAGGGAAGCCCTTTTTTTATTATTTCATGAATTTCATGAAATAATTAGAAAACAAATGACGTAGGCTTCGCCCCATTTTTGTGTCCAGCCAGGTACAACTAGGCAGCTGGGGATTGGAATCCGCACCACAGGTTGGCCTGAGCTTTCTGGGCCCCACTGCTGCGAATTGCAGTCTGCAGCCGCCTCAGAAAATGGCATTTTCATAGAAGCGCCATCTTCTGGCGTTGTATCCAACTCTTCCAGCACCTGCCTGCTATACCTGGCTAGCATACAAAAATATGGCGAAGCTCACGTCCTTTTTTTGTAGTTTTTTGGCAAAAAAAATAAAAAATGCTTCCCTGGATTTTCCATTGCCAGTGAAGGTAACACCAAGCAGTGGGGGTTAGCAGCCAGTAGCTGCTTGGATTACCCTTAGCTAGCAATACAAAAAATGCAGCGGGAGCCCATATATATTTTTTTTAATTATTTATTTAAATAACTAAAAATAAAATGGGCTTCCCTGTATTTTGATTGCTGGACATCACAGTGCTGTAAAAATAAATCTTTAAAAAAATGACGTAGCGCTCCGCGGTATTTTTGATTCTCAGCGCAGATAAAGCAGACAGCTATGGGTTGCCACCCCCATCTGCCTGCCGTTACCTTGGTTGGCAATCAAAATACAGGGAAGCCCATTAATTTTTTCTATTTAAAAAAAATAGTTAAAAAAAAAAATGACGTTGGGTCCCCCCATTTTTGATAGCCAGCTAGGGTAAAGCAGACGGCTGTAGCCTGAAAACCACAGCTGGCAGCTTTACCGTGGTTGGGGATCCAATGTGGAGGTCCCCTCAGGCTCTTTTTTATAATTATTTTATAAATATTAATAATTACACAATAAAAGTAGGGTCCCCCCCAAATTGGATCACCAGCCAAGGTAAAGCGGACAGCTGTGGTCTGGTATTCTCAGGGTGGGAAGGTCCATAGTTATTGGGCCTTCACAGCCTAAAAATAGCAGGCCGCAGGCACCCCAGACGTGGCGCATCCACTAGATGCGCCAATCCTGGCGCTTCACCCCAGCTCATCCCGTGCCCTGGTGCAGTGGCAAACGGGGTAATAAATCGGGTTGATACTAGCTGTAAAGTCACCTGAGATCAAGCCCAGCAGTTTGTGATGTCATGGCGTCTATTAGATACCCAACATCATAAACTGTCATTACTAACAAAAACAAAAAATCGACAAAAGAAATTTATTTGAAAAAACAGTCCCCAAAACATTTCCTCTTTCACCAATTTATTGTAAGAAAAAAAATAAAGGGGTCCCACGACGACTCTGGACCGTCTAGAATATGGGGGGGAGACACTCAGGGAACGTATCCCCCATTTTCTAGGAGTGCGGACCCTTCATGTGAGGAGTGTGGGTGCAATGAATCTGCACTCACTCTCCCCGGGTCCACAGCAGCAGAGTCCATGTCGTAATGGTTGCTACCAAAGCTGCAATGCCCTGCTCATGAGGTAAGGGCATGCCTAATCAGGAGAACTACTGTAGAGGAAGCTCTGCTCACTGGTATATAGGTGCTCAGAGGTAATAATAGATAAAATTAGTGAGTAACCTCGGCACTCTAAATCTCCCAGACTAAGTCAGTAAGTCACAATGGATAGTAATGCAAAATCACTCTTTATTGGTCCGTATTAAGAAATTTTTTTTTTCATAAGCATATATGTTTTTGTCCAAAACAAGTTACAAATGACGTTTCGGCCTGAGCCTTCGTCAGATTGGACTTATCTGCATGTAATCATGAAAAATGACAATAATCAGTATCACATAAGAGTGAGAGAACAATAACATAAACTCGAACAATGTAGAGGTACAATTGGGATGCAGCAAAAATATTGCAACACAGCAAGAAATGAAACACATGATACAAATGTCATAATACAGTACAAGGACAATATTGTAATGACAAATATGGGGTCAGAGTAGGCTTAGACAGCTCTGGTACAAAAGAGATGTCAATCATAAAGTAACATGTGCAGTAGGTGTAGAGCTACAGTATGCATGGCAGAGCTAATGGGTAGACCGACCATAGAAAAAGAACGGAGAAAAAGTGGAGAAAAAGTGGAGAAAAAGTGGAGAAAAAAATGGAGAAAAAGTGGAGAAAAAGTGGAGAAAAAGTGGAGAAAAAGTGGAGAAAAAGTGGAGAAAAAATGTAGAAAATGTGGAGAAAAAATGGAGAAAAAGTGGAGAAAAAGTGGAGAAAAAGTGGAGAAAAAGTGGAGAAAAAGTGGAGAAAAAGTGGAGAAAAAAATGTAGAAAATGTGGAGAAAAAGTGGAGAAAAAGTGGAGAAAAAGTGGAGAAAAAAATGGAGAAAAAAATGTAGAAAATGTGGAGAAAAAGTGGAGAAAAAGTGGAGAAAAAGTGGAGAAAAAGTGGAGAAAAAAATGTAGAAAATGTGGAGAAAAAATGGAGAAAAAGTGGAGAAAAAGTGGAGAAAAAGTGGAGAAAAAGTGGAGAAAAAGTGGAGAAAAAGTGGAGAAAAAAATGTAGAAAAAGTGGAGAAAAAATGGAGAAAAAGTGGAGCACCCTTTGGTGCCTTTCATGTGGCACTAAGGGGTGCTTAGCTTTGTATTTAGCCAAAAAAATGAAAAAAAAATGACGTAGGGTTCCCCCTAGTTTTGTAGCCAGCTAGGGTAAAGCAGACGGCTGCAGCCTGCAGACCACAGCTGGCAACCTCACCTTGGCTGGTAATCCAAAACTGAGGGCACCCCACGCTGTTATTTTAAATTAAATAAATAATTTAAAAAAAAACACGTAGGGGTCCCCCAAAATTGGATTACCAGCCAAGGTAAAGCAGACAGCTGGGGCCTGATATTCTCAGACTAGGGAGGTCCATGGTTATTGGACTCTCCCCAGCCTAAAAATAGCAGGCCGCAGCCGCCCCAGAAGTGGCGCATCCATTAGATGCGCCAATCCTGGTGCTTCGCCCCAGCTCATCCCGCGCCCTGGTGCGGTGGCAAACGGGGTAATATATGGGGTTAATACCAGATGTGTAATGTCAACTGGCATCAAGCCCTGGGGTTGGTGAGGTCAGGCGTCTATCAGATACCCGACATCACCAACCCAGTCAGTAATAAAAAAAAAATAGACGACAACCACATTTTTATTTGAAAAAACACTCCCCAAAACATTCCCTCTTTAACCAATTTATTAGAATGAAAAACAAATCCAGGTCTGGTGTAATCCAAGGGGTTGCCATGACGATCCACACTGTCCCAGTCAATGAAGAGCAGGATGTTCCCCATTGGCTGGGAGAGCAGTGCAGTGACCTGAGCTAACATCAATGGGTCAGCCCAGGTCACTGCAGGGCATGACAAGTGCTGCTGTCAGCGAGGTACATTACCTGCGCTGATCTCCAGCACACTGACAGCCCCTGTCACTGAGTTCAATGACCGGCGCCTTCACAGCCAAATATCGCGAGAGGCCCGTGACGTCACCGCTAGTCAGTCTCGGGTCGGAAGCTAGAGGTGATGTGACAAGCGGCGGCCATGGAGGACAGTGACAGCGCTGAGGTCGGGATGGCGGGACTTCATCACCGCAGGTAAGCCGAGCGGGACCATGTGTGTGTGTGTGTGTGTGTGTGTGTGTGTGTGTGTGTGTGTGTATGTATGTGTACATGCCGCGGGCAGGAGGGGGCGGAGTGAGCTGAGCGGGGAAGTGTGGGCTTCCTGCACGTAACTAAGATAAACATCGGGTTACTAACCAAAGCGCTTTGCTTGGATACCCGATGTTTATCTTGGTTACCAGCTTGTGGCAGGCTGCCAGCGATGGCTCCTGCACACTGTAGCTGTAAAAAGCCCTGCTTTTTGCTGCTAGAACCGTTCTCGAACGTATCTAGAACTATCGAGCTTTTGCAAAAAGCTCGAGTTCTAGTTCGATCTCGAACAGCCCCCAAAATCACTCGAGCTTAGAACTGGAGAACCTCGAACCACGAACCGGGCTCAACTCTCCTCTCCAGTACAGCAGGAGTTAATTCCTGCTAGCTTGTAAACGGTTTCTGGGTGCTCAGGCTACTAATAACCCTTCACAGCCACGTTCACCCTTTATAAGGTTCTGGATTCTGTTGCTGGTCGCCGGATATTGCTTCAGCGATCCCAGTCTTTGTGGTTATTCAATTTCATCTACAGTTGCTTTTCTGCCTGATGTGAAAGTTCCCTTGTTGTGCGTTTATTTCCTACCCTTTGCTTTATTCTCTTGTACACATTCTGTCCCTCCTTTGTGTTTGAGAAGTGTGTAGGGGCTTTTGTTCTCCCTTGTTCATGTCGTGTCTGTGAGGTTTTCATTACTGGGTTTCCGGCCTACTCCCAATGTGGGCGGCATGGTGGCTCAGTGGTTAGCACTGCGGTCTTGCAGCGCTGGGGTCCTGGGTTCAAATCCCACCAAGGACACCATCTGCAAGGAGTTTGTATGTTCTCCCCGTGTTTGCGTGGGTTTCCTCCGGGGTTTCCTCCCACACTCCAAAGACATACAGATAGGGACTTTAGATTGTGAGCCCCAATGGGGACAGTGTTCCTGATGTATGTAAAGCGCTGCAGAATATGTTAGCGCTATATAAAAATAAAGATTTGATTTGGGGGGAGTAAGATCAGGGCTCGGCCTGAAGTCAAGGTCACGCTAGGGACTCGAACCTGACTACCATTGAGCCTACCTTACAGATAAGTCTGAGGACCAGCATAGGGGCCCCTGTTCCAT